>NC_143013.1:320377488-320594988 GCF_055824585.1 Amblyomma mixtum
CTTTACCGACCTAGAACCAGGAGAGTGTGATAATGGAAGTACTGTACATGCAGAAACTGCCTTCGACACGCTGTCGTCATCGTTGACCCACGAATTATCCTGCTGAGAACACTCACGTTCTGCCTATGAATAATAGTTTATTGCTCCGCTCCTGCTACCCAAAACTCTGCAGTCTAAATAAATTTTCCCTCATACAGTTGTCAGTTTACGCAGACTCGACGGATACTGACATTTCCACAATCTGTGGCAGTGAGGTGAAGAGCAAGGTGCGGGCTCTTTGCGCGATATTTATCCCTGTCCCTGCTCAGATTTCAGGACATCCGTGGCTTGTACTCGCACTCTGTTTTCCCTACTGTGTTGCGGGTGATAATGAAACCAACTCTTACCGCTCAGGAAAGAACATTTAGCGTGCAGACTTACCTGGTAAGATATCGACCCGTCATGGTTGACGCTCAGCACAGCGAAACCAGAATTCGCTGTTTCTGCCGTCAGTACGGCTTGAAATACTGCAGCGAAAAATACAAAGACATATAAAAAAGAAGGCACAGAGAGAGAAAGACGCGAAATAATTGGCGTTGAAGCTTCGGGTAGTTCCAAGCACGCAATCATAAATATAGCGGGTTTGCGGTAGCAAATAAAGTGACAGGGAAGGAGAGACAGACCACTGAAGGGGTTGCCTCACGCCAAATTCCTACATTCGGTATGCACATAAGCTATCTCCTATAAACCAAGCTTTCTCGCACATATCGACGTTTCTGCGCACATGGTAACCTAGTGTGAGCGCTAAATTACACGTGGAGTGACCAGTATTAAATAACTCCAAAAACCACTCGATCTGAAGCAGAATCGGCCCTTTTTAAGAAAGAGCGAATCCAGGAATGCGGTACGCAGGCTCTCTCCTCCTAAGTCAGTGCATTTCGTGCCCCGTTTTCTGGCGGCTGCCTTGATCGACCACCAGCAGCGGTCACGGGGATACTTCGCTAGTCCGTGGTATGATACGCACCGAGGTTGCGCACACCGTGCCCGCCCTTTCCTCCACCTCGTGAAATTCTCTGATCGATGGCTCGGCTATAGCTGGAACGCCACAGGTGACAGCCCAGTGAACAGAAGGCGATAAGCCAGGGGTTCACACAAAGTAAGCATCGTCGGTGCGCCTTCTTTGTATACTTTTGCCGACTAGCAAATATAAAACTGCGCGAAGACCGGACGGGAGGAGAACAAACAAGCACAAGCGCTTTGTGTTTCCGTTTCTGCGATCTCCTCCCGTCCCTTCTTCGTGCGAGCAAACACACACACACACACACACACACACACACACACACACACACACACACACACACACACACACACACACACACACACACACACACACACACACACACACACACACACACACACACGCACACACACACACGCACACACACACACGCACACACACACACACACGCGCGCACGCACACGCACACGCGCCTTGATGTGCGTGCGTGCGTGTGTGTGCGTGCGCGCGCGAACGTGTGTGTGTGTGTGTGTGTGTGTGTGTGTGTTTGTGTGTGTGTGTGTGTGTGTGTGTCAGATTTGTTCAGGCTACTGCATCGCCAATAGGTTTGCACCGGTCCCAGGTGAAAATCGTAACTGGTCAAAGTGGTTTAAGGAACAATTTCCCAGTTGATTCCAGTTGGATACCAGTTGGATGCAGCTGGAATTTAGCTGGGAGCCAACTGGAAAAAACTGGAATCAACTGGGAAATTGTTCCTTAAACCACTTTGACCAGTTACGATTTTGCCAGAGCGTCCACGCTAAGCCGCTTACACGGCTGTCTACAACTACGTTCTTCGTTTTGTTTTGTTACGAGACTGCTCCACTGTCCAGAAATTTCACGCCCTGTTTGGTGGAATGTTCTCCTCTCCGGTGAAAGGTTGTTGATGTGTGAGCAAGAAATTTTAGCACAAGTGGTCGATGACTGGCGCGACAGAAAAAAAACAAATAAATGGAATTCTTTGCAAGCACTGACTTCCTGTTGAGTCTGCTCCCTCAAGACTAGAAGACCCTCTTATTAGCGTATTGCGTGGACCAGTTCGCGATCGGTCATTTGTGATACTCTTTTCACTCGCCACTGCACCGCTATGGAGAACTATTCCTCTGAGTGGAAGGAGACAAATTAAAACAGTTAGCTCCGCATCCGCTTTAATGCGGCAGCTGTCAAGGACTCAAGGACAGATTTCCCTCCGTCTGCCGCGTCGGCGTAACATGCAGAAGAAACGGAGAGGAAAGGATACTGCGCCTAACCTACGTCACGGTTTCGCGGCACCCTCTATGCTCAGCAGCGCGAACTAGCGCTTGCGTATTCGCACACCTGCGCATAAAGATGCCACTCTGCGGCGCAGCTTAGGTGCCTCTATCTCTGATACCGTCGGATGTACCGAGGCACCCCAGCGCGGGAAACGACGCAGTTACTAAAGCAAACAGCTCCATAATGAGATTAATTCAGCGCAAAAACCAAACAAGGGATACAAGACGACACATAAGACATTCACGAACGACATTAGCACTCGTGAATGTCTTGTGTGTCTTGTTGTGTCCCTAGTCTGGCTTTTGCGCTGCATTCATCGCATTATGTAGCAACAACTATCCCGGCAGCATGCTTTCTTGAATAAGCAAAGACTTGCCTCTGAAAGTCGCGTTAAAGAGGCGTGCTGACTGTCGGAGAGTGTTTTCATTGTACTTTCCTTGGAATATCGCCTCTTTTCAGAACGTATCGTCAGAGCATGCCCACGTCAGCACCCTCTACTTGTGCTAATGAGGTCGCAGGAACGGCCCCTGTGACGCCTTCGCGCGAAAATCATGAATTCATTCGAATGTCGCGCATTTGGAGCGCTGCGTTTGTGAACCTCTGCGTTTCCGCAGGAATTCGAAGAAATCGGGGCCCCACTGTTGCATGTCGGCCGGACGACGACGGGTCCCTCGATGTGCCGCTGTCCGTCGGGCGACGTGAGGCGCATGCGCAGCTTGCCTGCCACCAGCAGCGGCTGCTGCTCCGCAGAGAGACTCAGCTTCACGCTGGCCACGTTCAGCGACTGCGAACGAAGAAGAAGAAGAGCGCCCTCCTTCTCCGCCCACCACCGCAGCAAACTCACCACGTGGATCTTTGGCAGCGTTATTTCCGAGCTGGCAACCACCGCCGATTCGCCCGACCTGCCCGCCAGGAGGCTCAGCTTGACCACCACGTCTCTTGCGTCTGCGAGGCGACAGTTGCCCCCACTCTTTGAGGCGTCCGAAACACTGCCGACCACAGGAAAGAGGGCGCATAGGCCGAAGCCAACTGTTCTTGAATTGCAATCAAACGCCCGTTTCTCTTTACGAAACTTCTGTAGAGCTGGGCACCAGTGTCGCCCTTCGATATTGTTCCGAACGTGGTACCCCTCTGTATACAGTCACGCGCGCCCCAGCCGCTGCAAAAGGGTGAAAGTGGTGCGCATTAAGTACCGCTATTCAAGTCATGCCACATACCGCGGCTCTGGCCCACTAGGAGATGCGGTCCCGGACACCGGGCCGGGTTGAACCCCTCTGTTCATTGAGGCTGCAGCGTTGTAGCTTCGGGCAGAACCCGTGAAGACAGACACACCCACCTGTGGGCGAGAATATTCCGTTGAACATGACCGTGACGTGTATGTCAGTCCTGGACGGCGAAATGGCGGCGACACCTCCTCCTCCCAGAGTCTCTCTCACCCCGGACTCGGGAACCATGAGCGAGCTGAACACCTCTGCAACAATGAGTGGGAAGTGGAGTCACAGACGATATCACAGCTTTTTCAATCTTCCTTTCTTCATACGGGGCGAGGAACTGAGAGTTGTTAAGCCTCGTTCCCGTTTTACTTGTGTTTTTTCCATTTCGTTAACGCCATCGTATTTATGGAGCTGAGCTCGAAAGCGGGTGCATGCGTGTGCGGTTCGCTATCCCTTCTAAAGGAATCTTTCCTTCCTTATAAATACATAATGCGAATAATAGTACGGGTCTCTTAAGTCAAAAATATAGGAAGTATTAGCGTACTGTATGGCGGTTGACTAATTATTGTGTTTAATTCTAGCGGCAGGGCCGCATTATGAAGCAGACGAATTTCAAGCAAATAAAAAGTGCTTAGTGCAGATTAAAGAACCGTAGGTAGTTGAAATCAATCTAGAACCTTCCGCTACTGCGTCCTTCGTAGCCCGTGTGCAGCTTCTACAAGTTGAAGCGTACACTGTTCTAGCGAGCCATAGTACTAAGACCCCACTTACTGTCTGCATGTATGGCTAATGATCTTGACGTATGTGTATGTGGTGCCCATATTTGGCAGGTGGCCACATGACCTTGCGACATCATCAGAACCTTCCCACCGGGCTGCGGGAAAACTGCCCACTGTGGCAGTTCAGTTAATGACTGGTCGAGTGAGGTTGCTCGGGAGTATAACCTGGGTCTCACAAGCCTCACCCGTGGTAGCACCTGCCATCCTAGGGCAGTGGCTCATCGCCTAATCGCTGCACCACTGCGCCGAGAATAGTAGGAGGTCCCCCAGCAATCTATGAATGTGAAGCCTCGCGTAACGAAAAAGCTTTGAAAGAAAATCACAAAACGAGACAGGTCGTACGCGAAATTGTTCAAGTCCTTCAGAAACAAGGTAACCAGAGGATTAAGAAGAACTAGAGATGCGTATTATATTCGGGAGTTTGTAACCTGAACCGGACAAAGTCATAAACTATGCAACAAGATAAACACTTTCACGGGAAGAAAACAGAAGGGAGAATCGCGGCTGGAAATTTCATTTAACGGACTCCTATTGAAAGATCAGGAACTTGCTGATGCATTTAACCAACAGCGAAAGACTTTGACCCGAGTTTTCGTGTCACCAATGATATCATAGCACGTAGAAACAATAATTCAGTTTTTTTTTCGCGCCAACAGATACTGCTTTAGCTGCGACAAGGACGACATGCAGTGTTGCGTTTTCCTGAACCTTCAAAATTCACGTAGCTGCGAAATGTACGACTTGCAGTTACGGTCTATTTATTAAGTATGTGAGATATGAAATTGCCGCTATTTTGGTGCACATTTACAACTTGTGCATTTCTTCGGGTGTTTTTCCTGACAGATGAAAACTGCAAGAGTAACAGCCTTTTTCTAAAAAATCAGCAAGCAGAATATAAAAAACTACAGTCCAATATCAATCCTCCCAATTTTTTCAAAGGGCTTGGGGAAAATTATTCGAGACCATCTGTCATCATTTTGCAGTAGACACCAGATTATAACTGAAGCACAATATGGATTTCAGAAACACAAGTCCACTGAACTGACACTCTTAGATCAGAAGAAATACATGTCGAGAAACTTTAGTGCCAGAATATTTCTTGATTGCACACAGGCTTTTGAGCTCGTCAGCCACATTATTATCCTGATTAGGCTAGAATGGTACGGTATAAGGCGCACACTACTTGTGTTATTATCTCCCTATCTTGAAAACAGGCACCAATTAGTCTAATAAAATGAAATAAAATCGCAAACCAAAGGGATAGCCTCGGGTGTACCACAAGGAATTATTCTCAGGCCGCTGGTTTTCAACTTTTACGTTCATGACCAATTATCTGTTTACCAAAAAGCAAAATTTGTAGTGTATGCAGATGACACAGGCAATATCTTATTGTCACAGAATTACAGAATTAATAAGAATGGCAAATAAACTTTTTGGAAGGCTTTCAATTTTGTCAAAACAAAAATTGTCTCCAGGTTAATTGCAATAAAACCAATGCTGTAATTTTTCGAACTCGAGGTAAAGAAATCTCAGAAAATCAAACTCTAATGTTCCAGTGTATGCATACTGAGGTCATGAACACAATTAAAATTCTTGGTGTAACCTTTTCCAACTACTTACAATGGGATGACCACACAGGCTCTGTCCTCAATAAGGAAGTCGCAATAGACACATTTTCAGTATTTGTATGAAAATGCTACTATAGAATATACTTTGTTTGCCTCGAACATTGATTACGGTCATTTTGTATGGGGCAAAACAAAGCAACCAAATCTTAACATTATATTAGTCATGCAGAAAAGGGCGCTGCGTATTATTGCCAATGCATCACGTGAACACAATGACCCTCTCATAGAGAAGTACTGCATTACAAAAGTCCACGACCTTTAGACATATAAACTAGTAAGTGAGTTTTACTTCAGTACAAATAAATATAGCTTTACATTAGTAGAAATCGTCGATTTACATCATAATGTACCTGCCTACAGTACACGGCGCAAATAAATGTTGAACGTATCAGACATAGACCAAATTACAGAATGATTTGCCGAGGTTATTAAATTCTCTATATGAAATAGGCGTTCGCTAAGTGAAATATATGACCCCTTCAGAATTTAAGGCTTTCCTACATTCCTGTACTTAATTATGAATGCATAAAATGTAATATATTTTCTCTTGATTGCCTCTTTTATAAGCATTATTTTCTTCAAGGAGAGGCAACCTGTGCAAATCTCATGTTCATTGTTTGAATATTCAACTTATCCTTATCGAGACGTGGAAATCGTTTGTCAATGTTTCGCGTATACTTTGTACTCCATGCTTTTCCGAGCTGCTTTACGTAAATGGGGTCGAGGGTCTTTCAAGCTGTGTACCAGCGGCTCTTATGTAGGCCTCCTCCATTATTTGTAATGGATATCAATAAAGAAAGAAAGAAAGAAAGGAAGAAAGAAAGGAAGAAAGAAAGAGAGAAAGAAAGAAAGAAAGAAAGAGAGAAAGAAAGAAAGAAAGAAAGAGAAAGAAAGAAAGAAAGAAAGAAAGAAAGGAAGAAAGAAAGAAAGAAAGAAAGAAAGAAAGGAAGAAAGGAAGAAAGGAAGAAAGAAAGAAAGAAAGAAAGAAAGAAAGAAAGAAAGAAAGAAAGAAAGAAAGAAATACGAGATTGACACATTTCGCACATATGGGCATTCCATTAACGCTACGGCACCATACCCTTAAGACGGACCCTAAATGCGATTTCTACGATCATTGTAGGAAGCCGGCTTAACCTTGAAAACGGAGGCTCGAACCGAAGCCGAAGCTCTAGCGCACCTGATTCACATTCGGCCTACCCACGCTAAAGAAAGCTGACACAGGTTCATCGGTTTTCTGCCGAACCTTAATGCAGAGTGAGAAAACTGCCTTTCTGCAATTCTTTACGCATTTCTTTCTGGATGAAAAACAGCGCAAGGAACGGGACGAAAACACGAAGGAAGAAGACACAGACACGGGCGCTTCGTGTTTTCGTCCCGTTCCTTGCGCTGTTTTTCATCATGGATTACCAACTAGCCCGGCATCTTGCACTTCTGTTCTTTCTGGAATTCATTACTTTTATTTATGTGTTTTATTCTTTACTTTTTTTTGTTTATGTTCTCTTTATTTTCAACATCTGTTTTTATTGTTGTTTTTGTTTAGTCTTACTATGTCATTTTACTACTGTTCAAAATTTTTTTATTTCATTATTTTTATTTTGCGCCCCGCTGCCTCCGAAGGTCATTTCACATACCGACATGACCTTGAAGAACGGCAGCAGTACAGCTTTCGCTTTAAAATCCGTATTTTTTTTTTCTTCCTCGCCAGCCTCGCTTCGCCGGCACTCGGAAATAATACGACTGCTGCTACAGTCTTTTCGTCGTTTCCGCCCGCAGAACATCATTCAAAGGCTTCGGGTCAGGTGCTACAGAATCAACACGCAGTAGCGCCCAAGTACAATCGTATGAGCATAAATGATAGCGCATTAGGAAAACAGCACAACGGAAAGCAAAGCACTGACAGTTCGCAGGCAATAAAAACTATACGAGTTGCATACTTCTCGCGAACAGTACTCTTACTGGCTCGGTAGCAAGGAGTGAGAAAAAAAAGTGAAATGTGCCGGTTTGTTCACCTCTTTTTCTTTCGTTGTATTTTCAATGTATTGACAGCTAAAGGGGACCGCGAACTGAGGAAGAGCGAGAAGAGGATAGAAAGAGGGATCGAGCACATGCGATCTAACATGATCGTTTGGCATAGATTTTTTATGTGCAACAAAAAATTTCAGCGACGAGAAACGTGATGCCGACAAAGGAATCATGTGAGGGTGATTTGACTCTTCGAAAACAAGACCCATGAAAACATTGAAGGCTGCAGAGCAGATGCTATATATATATATATATTGTCACGTGCTGCGCATGGGCTCTGAGGAACAAAGAAGACGTGCGGCGGCTGGAAGAAGAAGAGAAAGTCCAGTATCCTGCCGCCGGCGCACCAGGCTCTTCTCGACCTGCCTTGTAAATAGTATTTGTAAATAGAACCTGTAACAGTGTGGTGCAGGTGCTGGGTCGATCACCACGGACCCCTCTCGCAACCGCTGCAGCCGAAGAATCGCCGGATTGCCACCGTTGCCCGTGCAAATGCCCAAGGAAGCCGACGCACGTCCGACCGGCGCAGCAACGCCCGCTTGGCAGCACTACCGTGAGCCGCGGACGTTTTCCGGGAAGGCTGGCGAAGACGTGGATGATTGGCTCACCAATTACAAGCGGGTGAGCAAATACAACGGCTGGGATGCCACTCTTCAGCTGGCCAATGTCGTCTTCTTTCTCGATGGCACCGCGCTAACTTGGTTCGAAAACCATGAGGCATCAATAACGAGTTGGTACCGCTTCATGGAAGAGCTCCGCAGCTGCTTCGCGGATACCGTTGCCAAACGAAAATGCGCTGAGCAGTCTTTGCTTCAGAGAGCGCAAGTGCCTGGAGAGACCTGCACGACTTACATAGAAGAGGTCTTGAAGCTGTGCAAAGTCGTTAATGCCAGTATGTCCGACGAAGATCGCGTTGGTCATCTCCTCAAGGGCATCGTAGAGGACGTCTACAGCTTTCTTATTAGTAAAGAAAATTTAGACTCGCCCACGGATATCATCAAGCACTGCCGCACCTTTGAAGCTCTAAAACTGCGTCGAATTACTCCCAAGTTCGGTCGCCTGCCTAACGTCACCACCGTCGCCAGCGTGGATTTCCACGAGCCTGTGAATGCGGCGACTCTCCCTGACGTCATTCGTCAAATCGTGCGTGACGAACTCTCCCGGCATCACGATGTTGCTCGCCGCAGTGAGGTCCCGTATGAGAGCTGTTCTCTGCAGGCGGCTCCCGCCTACCGCTCCTCCCCTTGGAGTTCGTCTGGCCAGGCCCCTACCAGTGCTCCTCGCATTGATTACAGCGACGCTCCCCGGATCACCCGCCCCGGCCCCAGGGCGCCAGCTCGTCCGCAACGCCACCTGCGGCAGCCGGAGTACGATGGTCGTTTCGACACTGGCTACGAGGAGTGTTATCCCGAGTGCCCCCCCCGACCCACCACTTTGTTACCGCTGTGGTATGGTCGGTCACATCTCTAGATTCTGCCGTCGCCGGGGCCAGTATTCCCGCTCCCAGCGCCAATGGTCATACCCTCGCCCCAGTTTCAATGCGCCTGTTCATGACCGTGTCTTCACATCGTCTCAGCGCCCATCCAGTTACGCGCCACCACGGAACGACTCCCCTGCCTCTGACCGAAGTCTGACTCCACCTCCGCACCGCTCTCGCCGCTCGCCTTCTCCCCAACGTCGTTCCCCACCGTCCCCGGGAAACTAGCGTGTGCGGCCGATGGAGGTGCGGTCGCCGGATCATCGATACTGCCAATTCCTCTGCCCATTGTTATGTTAAGGAACCGCCTTGAAGTTTTAGTGGACGGTATTTGCGTCATGGCCTTAGTGGACACTGGTGCCACGGTGTCAGTGATGAGTTCAACTTTCAAGAACCGCCTGGGTCGTAAAATAATGTTCGCTTGGGATCATGCTGTTATATTCCGGGGTGTAGGGGGAGAATCATTGGTTCCGATTGGTATTTGTTTTGTGAATGTAGTGATCGCTGGCCACATGTTCCGAACTGAATTCACGGTGCTCCCTCGTTCTACGCATGACATCATCCTCGGTATTGACTTTTTGCACCAGTGCGGCGCTACTCTCGACTTCCGCAGTGGTGGCATATCGTTAAGTCCTGGCCTTCGGTCAGCTCTCATAGAAGCCTCGCCAGTGGTTGCCCAAGTGTTTTCTGTCTCTGAAGATACCGTCGTTCCAGCAATGTCTGCCATATTCGTTCCCGTTGTGTCCTCGAGCACGATTTCTGATGCCTTCGATGCTGTGGTGGAACCTTGTTCCCTTAACTGTGCAAAGAAAAGTGTGCTAGTACCCCGCAGCGTCGTCCATGTGACCAAGGGCCATGCCACTCTTTGGACTGTCAATCACTCCAACGAACCTGCAGTATTGCCATGTGGTTTAAAACTTGCTGGCTTTGAAGAACGTTTTTCTGTACCAGTTGCCGCGATCACTGACAACGTGTCTCGTCCAACTAGACGCCGCGATCTGAGCGACTCTCAATTCCTAGCCATGGTCAACAAATCCCTACCCACTAGCGACCGCCAGGTACTAGTGGCCGTTCTTATGAAGCATGCTGACGTGTTTGACTTTGGTCGCGACCAACCACCGCCGATTCCAGCTTCCCGTACCCATCACATGATCAATACTGGATCTGCACAGCCGATTCGACAGAAGCCATACCGCGTCTCGCCTTCCGAACGTCAGATAATCGATGAACAAGTCCGTGACATGTTGCACCGCGGCATCATTCAGGAATCCTCAAGCCCGTGGGCTGCTCCAGTGATCCTTGTCAAAAAGAAAGATGGCACTTGGCGATTTTGTGTCGACTACCGCCGGCTTAACACTGTCACAAAGAAGGATGTTTACCCGCTCCCGCGCGTTGATGATGCCATTGACTGCCTCCACTCAGCCTCCTACTTTTCCTCGGTGGATCTACGGTCCGGGTACTGGCAGATCCCGATGCACCCGCAAGACAAAGAGAAGACAGCATTCGTGACACCTGACGGGTTGTATGAATTTAATGTTATGCCTTTCGGCCTTTGCAACGCTCCTGCCACTTTTGAACGATTTATGGATACGCTTTTACGTGGCCTGAAGTGGCAAGTTTGCATGTGTTATCTGGACGATGTTGTTATTTTTGGTAGGACCTTCGCCGAACATAACAGCCGCTTAGCCATTGTCCTAGACTGCATAGAGAGAGCGGGCCTCGTGCTGAACTAGAAGAAGTGTCGCTTCGGTGAACGCCAAATTACTGTGCTTGGTCATCTCGTTGACAAGGATGGCGTCAGACCCGACCCGCAGAAGGTTGAAGCTGTAAGCAGTGTCAAAGAACCCAAATCAGTGAAAGAGCTCAGGAGTTTCCTAGGACTTTGCTCATATTTTCGGCGTTTCGTTCCCAAGTTTTCTGATTTAGCCTACCCGCTTACAAGTCTCCTGCAGAAAGACACCCCTTTCCACTGGACTCCCGAATGCGACTCCGCGTTTCGGCAGCTCAAGTTTCTCCTCACCTCGCGGCCAATATTACGTCATTTCTGCCCGACAGCACCGACTGAGCTCCACACTGACGCCAGCGGCATCGGCGTGGGTGCTGTGCTTATCCAACGCCATGAGGGCAATCAACACGTTGTCGCTTATGCAAGTCGCACCCTCAGCAAGTCGGAACGCAATTACACTGTAACAGAGCAAGAGTGTCTCGCCGTTGTTTTCGGCGTACAACGGTTTCGTTCGTACCTTTATGGACGTGCTTTTACAGTCGTCACAGACCACCATTCTCTGTGCTGGCTGGTCAATCTACGCGACCCCTGCGGTCGGTTGGCCCGCTGGGAGTTACGCCTCCAAGAGTTTAACTTCAAAGTGTCTTACAAAAGTGGCCGCCAACACGCCGACGCAGATTGCCTCTCGCGGCTGCCGCTCACGGTTACTACTTCCGATGATGAAAACTTCGACGACTATCTCGCTGCCGTTTCCCAAGAGTTTCCAGATCTTGGCACTTTCCAGACGGAACAACGCAAGGATCAGCACTTGGCGCCGCTTTTTGCCGAAGCCCGTGACCCGACATCCGCAACCCCTTTCTGCATTCGCTACGGTTTACTCTATAGAACGAATTACTCGCCTGGAGGTGCGCGCTTTCTCCTCGTCGTTCCGGCTACTCTGTACTCCTCTGTTCTGCAGGCAATGCACGATGACGTCACGGCTGGGCACTTGGGGTTTGACAGGACCCTTAACCGCATCAAAGAACGTTTTTACTGGCCAAAAATGCGTCATATGGTTCAGCGCTACGTGGCCACCTGCGTGCAGTGTCAGCGGTTCAAGCTTCCCACGACTTCTTCGCCTGGACGCCTGCATCCTGTGCCGCCTCCAAGCACGCCATATGAACAAGTTGGACTCGATCTGCTCGGCCCGTTTCCCCGCTCGTCCAACGGTAACCGCTGGATTATAGTGTGCGTTGATCACCTCACCCGTTACTGTGAGACCGCCGCCCTACCTTGCGCCACCGCTGCTGAGGTCTCGCTCTTCCTCTTCGTGCTGTCATCCTCCGGCATGGACCTCCTCGAGTTGTTATCAGTGACCGCGGTCGCCAGTTTACGGCAGACATTGTGGAAGAGCTTCTGCGTCTTAGTTCATGCCATTTTCGCCACTCGACGCCGTACCACCCCCAGAGGAATGGACTGGTTGAACGTACCAATCGAACACTCACGACCATGCTGGCCATGTATGTCGATTCCCGCCATAAGAACTGGGACGACGTGCTTCCCTTCATTACATACGCCTATAACACGTCGAGGCATGAAATAACTGGTTACAGCCCATTCTTCCTCCTTTATGCCCGTCCGCCTCGAAGCTCCCTCGACAGCATCTTACCTTTCTCTCTCGACACCGAGCCTTCTATTGCCAACACTCTATGTCGCGCTGAAGAAGCCCGTCGGATTGCCCGGATACGCACCTTGGCATCACAGCATCGCTCTAAGCGGCGTTATGACCGCCGGCGCAAGGATGTCTCCTACCTGCCCGGTGACGTTGTATGGTTGTGGACGCCCCTACGCAAGCGTGGTTTATCAGAAAAGCTGCTATCCCACTACACAGGCCCGTTCATCGTTGTTGCTCGCCTCAATGACCTCAACTATGTCATCTCTCCCCAATCAACGCAAGGACGCCGCTCAAGGACAACCCAGGTCGTGCATGTCGCACGGCTGAAGCCATTCCACTCTCGGGATCCCGATTGATTCACTGGCCCAGAGGGCTTCGTCTGCGAACGGGGAAATGTCACGTGCTGCGCATGGGCTCTGAGGAACAAAGAAGACGTGCGGCGGCTGGAAGAAGAAGAGAAAGTCCAGTATCCTGCCGCCGGCGCACCAGACTCTTCTCGACCTGCCTTGTAAATAGTATTTGTAAATAGAACCTGTAACAATATATATATATATATATATATATATATATATATATATATATATATATATATATATACATGAGAAGGGGTATGAGGGGCTGTGGCTGTTAGCTTCTTTCATATATATATACATTATACATTCATATATACATTCTTGTGTATACCCTGAGGAAGGACGGTCCTCCGTCCGAAACTGTCGGTATTAAATTAAGATAATTGCAAGGTTGTGACCCCTTCTTCTATATATATATATATATATATATATATATATATATATATATATATATATATATATATATATATTGTAAGAGGGGGTTGTGGCTCAGAAGAACCTATGTCGCCTTCCAACGTCCAGCAAAGGTCCAGGCCAAACGTTCGGGCTGCGAGCGAGCTTCACGCCTCTGAATCGTCGTCGTCTTTCGCACACACAGTTCCCTACAGTGAGCGAAAGCGGCTGCTACAATATATATATATATATATATATATATATATATATATATATATATATATATATATATATATATATATATATGAAAAAAGCCAACAGCCACAGAAACCAAGAAACCTAACCTAACCTAACCTTCGGAGGTCGTGGGTTCGGATCCCACCGGCGGCAGTGGTTGTTTTTTCTTCTGCTTTTCTAATCAATTCGCTTTAACCGATAACATATTCAGTAATATTCTAAATTGATCAACACCACAAAATAAATAAACAAATTAAAAAAATCCCCTGTGCCCCTTGGTTTCTGTGGCTGTTGGCTTTTTTAATATTTATAACGAGCCCCTCCTCCCCTTCCCTTATATATATATATATATATATATATATATATATATATATATATATATATATATATAAGCGGCTGCTACACTATATATATATATATATATATATATATATATATAAGCGGCTGCTACACTATATATATATATATATATATATATATATATATATATATATATATATATATATATAGGCGGTCGAAAGCGCTTTTCCAGCAATAACGCCTTATTGCAGGGAGAAATAACCTTCACTGGAAATATCAAACAAGAAAGGAATGACAGTGAATTAAGTATAGATAACAACGATAAAATAAATTGACAGATGGTTACGATCGCCGGTGGTGCGAAATTTGAGCGCAGCTCTTCATGGCTGGCAGGTGGCATGGTACGCCCCCCTCCGGGACCTTCCTCTGGCAGCCAGGTGGCGTTTCGCCCTGCTGCTTGGAGAACCGGTTGCGCCGACAGCGCCGACAGCGCCGACGTCGACGACTACGACGCGGAAGCCAGGGACGGGCGCCTAAAAGAGCTGCGCTCTAACACGGCCCGAGGAATTGAAATAAAAGAAATAACGAAAACGGTGCTTGCTTCCTTTTTCTACCGTTTTTACCTGCACACACAAGCAGAAAGGCTGAGTGAAGGCTCCACTGACAACTATAATGACCCTAGTGTGCGAACTAGAATTCCGTCTTGAGGTACGAAAAACAATCGTCAGGAAATGCAGCGAAGACACGATGGGGACACGCGGGGAGCGTGGCATGCATGCAAAGTCATTCAACTCGTTAATGTCGACTAGAGAACTACGTCAGTGACGCTCAATCGATAAACAGCAGCTGGGAAGGAAAACAAGAAGAGAAATATGTTGACGATAAAGCTTCGAAGCGAAAAATGAGAAGGAGAAAATGCTTCCCTTTGAAACGCAAGCAAAGAAAAAAGGTCTGCGTAGACAATCGCAACGAAACGACGAGCCAGGCACCACTCGCGGGAAAAAATATTGAAGCCAGCGGGAGGAGAAGTTCCAAGGAGCAGTCATGCCCATCCTCTATAGGAAAGAAGAGAACGAGGAGAAAAAATAAAACCTCAAAATACTAAAGAAAAAAAAACGGAGCCCATTTTCCAGAAGAATCGCTATGTCAAAAGAAGAAGAAGAAGAAAAGACTAGGCAGCGGCGGGAGATGGGAGCCGAAAGAAGAGAAGACGAGGACAGACTTCGCGAAAGCAAGAACAGCAGCTGCGAAAGCAGGCGCGCAGCTGGGGGAAGATGACGCTTCTGCGGAATTTGAAAGAAGGCAACTGAATTCACCGTGATGCGCACGAGCACGGTGCGAGAAGGCAGCGAAAGGGAAAACGTACAGTGGGAAGTAAAGAAGGAAGCTGAAGAAAAGAAGCCAGCGAGGTGGGAGGAACCGCTTTGGGAAATAAACGAGGTTGTTTGCGCGGCGGCGGAAGCCGGATCTTGACAAACAGCGGCGAAGCACCTCGTCTCCCCAGCCCCAAATGTCGGCCAGCAGCGCGAGTTGCCCGAACGAGCGGGAATTTGTTTTCCCCCGCTGCCGCGCATCTCCCGGTGCAGCGTAGGTGCCCCCTGTTTTTGCGTGCAAGCGGCTCGCCTGGAAATCGATGAGAGAGAGAGAGAGAGCGAAGGACGCCGTCGATGCGCGGACCTAGCGGATCCTTTTCCCGTAGCCTGCGAGCTCTATAATACATCGTCACGATGCTCAGCAGAATGATTCATCGCTCACTCCTTTTAAGCGCGCTAAGGTAATGAATTGAACTTCATCCCTAATCCTTACCCTTCAGCTGAATGAGACCGATTTCCTGGACATGCGCCCGTTTCCGCGGCTTCCGCTACCGAGGCCCGCAGAAACAGTGCCACGCAAAACTGCTCGCCTTATGTGAGAGCTGAAGAAGGATAGAAGGTCAGAGTGAAAAAAAGAAAAAGAGAAAGCGGTGTCGGGGCTAAAATCGCGGCGGCAGGGGAGAGGCTAGCGCGGAAGTTGAACGAGAATTCACTTCTTTTTCCAAAATTATCAAACTACTCCACTCCTTCTACATGACTGCGTTTGTATCCGCTATGCACCCTGGCCAATCCCCCGCCGTGGGTATGTGCCATTAAGCCTGAGGACATCATCATCATCATCAGCTGAACGAGGTAAAGCTGGGAACGGCGATGGACAGTATCACATGACAGCAGCCGCATGAAGGCTGGTTCATATGCAAGCGACTGAGCGGCGCGTCACAGCAAAAATTTCCAACTTGTTGGAACCTCGCCGCTCATCGCAACGACGACTCAAAACAGGTTTAAACGAAAGTGAGCCATGCACTGCTTTGCCGGAGAGATGTTCTTTCCTTATGAGGGGCAAACGACGAAACGGATATAAACAACAGCATTTTTTTGGTGAGCAAGTGTTAACACAACGAAACATGACTAGTAACAGTATTGGCAAAGTTGGATGAACACATGATGGCTGCGATGTCATTGGGTAGGTGGTTCTAGTCTGCTGCAGTACGCAGGCTGCTGCAGAAATCGTGCAGAAATACGCGAACACAGACGAACGAAGCGCACGCTTTGAACTGGTTTATTTCAAATGACATGTCGTTGGGAGTGGCGATTATCGATTAGATATCGAAGTGATCAGAGCACACGTCTACGACTCCATCACATCATAAGCGACGCGACATCCCTGCCTTTCCCTCTCTCTGTATCTATCTGTCTAAGCGACGGGAGTAAAATGAGCCGGGAGCTCTTGACATTTCGAGCAGGCAGGCGCGCCGAGAACAATGGTAGCTGTGCATACTACAATCCAAGTTGTTATGCCACTATCTCCTGATTAGGTCGCTGCGGCCGAATTTCGATAGAGGCGAAATTCAAGAGGCCCGTGTACTGCGCGATGTCAGTGCACGTTAAAGAACCCCAGGTGGTCGAAATTTCCGGAGCCCTTCACTACGGCGTCCCTCATAGTCTGAGTTGCTTTGAGACGTAAAACCCCAATAAACCAAACCTAAACCTATTTGTAGCATTCGCTATATGGCATAAAAAACGCCGGATTTGCTACGTGAAAGATGCGAAATCCAGCTGAAACAAAGAAATCACTGCTAAGCGCAGCCCACTCTCGAGGAAGCTGTGTGTCTCGCATCAAGGCATCTCCTTCATTCACCGGCCCAACCGCTCAGAGAGCAGCCGCGGCGCCGAGATAACTGTACACCACGTAAGCATTGCCAACGGCGGTGTGAGTGCTTGTAAAGCAAAAGGAACGAGCTCAATGGCAACGGCACATCGAAAAAATTTAGGGGGCACTTTGGCTCTCTAAAGTGGTGCAAGGCGAAAGTACTTCCTGGCGCACTGTTTGTTTTCTATTGTTCTAGTTTTATATTTATTTTATTTTGTTTTTGTTTGTTTTCTTATGTTTATTTTTATTTGTTTTCTTATGTTTTTTTTGTTTATTTAATTATTTTTATTCCTTTTATTTCATTTATGAGACCCATGCATTCCCTAGATGTGCCTTGATTCATACTCAAACCCTGATCCTTCGTTGCGGAGCGGTAGCGTCTCCACTTGAAATGCCAAAGGTCCTGGTTCGATTCCCATCCTTTTAACACACTTCTTTTTTCTTCAGTAGTGACGCCTAAACGTAATTCGTGTGAATTACGCTGAAAAACAGGAGCCGCAAGCAGAACGCGAAGCCCTTTCTTGGGCAGCTCGAAAGGTGCGAAGCTATAGTGACGTTTTTTACTGAGAGCGCTGTAATCACGGCGCATCCGGGCGCACGCAGCGCGCTGTCCCGTGGTATCTTTTAAACTCTACGGGCTTTGGTTTTTCCCGAATAAAAGCGGCCACGCTAAGTCCATCACGTTGGAAGTGCCTATGTTGGAGAATATTTGCGGAGCTCCGCAACTTACCTATTGATGCCTGAACGTTTCAAGCTATATTTAAAAAGGTAATTTATTTATCTCGACTAATTATTCAAATAGAAGGGGCAAAAAAAATGGTGCTGTAACTTAAGATAAACCCTAAAAACATCCACGCGGTTTCAGCTCTGAAGAACGCTTAGATTTTTTAGAAATCTTGGTCCAAGTTAGCTGGGACGCCTTGCATATTTTTCGGCCTGTTCAAGCATACCGTGTTTACGAAAAGTGACAATAAACGGGTTTTGCCTCTTAGGCGTGTAGGAGGGCATCTATGCCAGCCCTTAAGCTCTGAATAGGTGTAAGGTAAGGAGAAGCCTCATTCCCCACCTGTCGGGCCTTTTGGTCCGTCACAGTGCCGTGAGGGTTGCACGATACGGCTGAGAAGGAAAAACCGTTGCTCGGTTTCTTTTGGTAAAGGGGCACGTAGTACATGTAATGCCCACGGGCAGTTTTTTTTTTTTTTGTTGCGAATGCACGGCAGATTTCAGATACCGAAGACGAGCCTGTTTCCAATTTAGTTATGTCCGCATCGCGTTCCAGAACATTTTCCATCAGAGGTTATTCGAACCAATGAAGAAACTGGAAGCAATGAAAATACTCCCGAACTTTCTCATGGCAAGGATATGAACATGTAGCAAATGCTCAGTTTTATGTAACTACTTACGCTCAGAATGTGGTAGAAAGTGCGCAATTATTGCAACGCGCTTTGTTCTCTTTACGTGCCCTGTAATTTTCACGTACTTTAGGTCCCCCCTCTGCTAAAGCGAGGCTGCCATGCTTCTTGCTCGCACTTACGAAACATGTACGGCACAGCGTCAGATTTGAGGCGCTGTCCTCAGTGACATGCTGAGGATGTGCACAATAGTAAGATTTGTCCCGCAGTTGCTGCCGACGAAATTCAGATCTGGAAGGTTTGTCGGAAAGGCTGCGCAACACGGACCCATACTCTTCGGAGCTTCGAATCGTGCCACGCTGAGTCCTTCCCGCATTACTGCAACCCCCTTGAGCAGCACAGCCCCCACTCCAGCAGCTGCGCGGATAAGATTTCAGCACCACGGGCACATTCGACTGCAGAAAGCGACAGCACATTGAGCGGGTCGAACACATGCATGGGACGCGCCCACGCATCTCCAGCAGGCGCAGGCTGAAGCGGCCGGGCCGGCTGGGCGCGGAGACAGGGAGACACGTGACGTCAGCGCTTCCAAGGAGCAATAGTTTCGGGCGCCGTCGCCAGGTGCACGAGTTCAAGAAAAAAAGTGATGGAAAAAAACACTTTCCGCTGGTTTCGTGCGAAAAAGATGCGCTTTTCGTCGACTTAGGAACGCCGCCTTTCAATGTAGTACAAAACTAGAACGTCTAAATTTAAATGCGACATCCCTTTAAAACATACGCATCGGTTTTCGGTTTGATTTTGCACGGACGCAATAAACCTCTTTTAATTTATTCCTTAAGAAAGCAGCGATAATCCACCTGTCAGACGAATTCAGGTAACCCTTGCTATTGACAACTTTATAGAACGTCCGCGTGAGAAAACTGTGAAGCATAACTGCCCCTGCAATGTTCCCTTTTTCTTTATATCGTGTTCAGGAAGCCATTTGCCCTTTCATGTACTTTTTTTTTTTTCATAATACTTACTCCCCGCCAAAATTAAAGAATCTCATACAGGACATTTACGCGGCCGTCGGGAAATCAGACCCGGTGTTTTACGCCGCGCTTGGTGCTTGCGTGATAAAAATTCATTTTTTTTTTTTCATATACAGCCTTGACGAGCATGTTTCGCACTTTTCTCGTGTGCTGAAATCTGAGCGCGATCGACTGATGCTGCACAACCTAGGTGATCAAAATTAATCCGAAACACTTCATTATGGCGTGCTTTGTAGCCTCTTTCACGGTTTCGGCTCACGCAAGAACTCATTAGCATTATGAGAGTTACAGTACGAACTGTGTTAGTGACGCAGTGTAACAGGCAGAGCATACACATATGCGTTAGTTTAACAAAGGAAAAAAGTGAGGAGCACTTATTACTCATTTACAAGTATTCCTCAATAGTAGTGAGAGTTTTTGTTTATAATACGGGCTTTACATTTTCGTTGAAGTTCCTGAGGTGCATACGTGCTGTTTTGATACGCTGCAACCAATGCGCACTTCAAAAAAATCTCAACACAAAGGGAGTGTGAAGCTGGCGCTAACGTTAAAGTCAGAGTACTAAGAGTAACTCCACGCCCGGCGTGCCTTGAAGCGACGTATCTGGTCGACGTTGTCATCAGGAATGAATGAATGAACACCTTCATTATTGCAAACGAAGTTGCATGCGGTTAAAGCTCAGTATGCAGTGAGGCATATATGAATACCGACGTCACTCTCCCTTATGGCGTTTTCGCTGAATCAGTGTCGTTGCCTGCTCCTAAACGCTGCGGTTCGACCTGCGAAGCCGTCAACGAACAAAAGACGACGTTCGCATTCTTCCCGCATGGACAGGTAGCTACACCACGACAAGGACTACACAAGGGTCGGTGCAAAGCCCTTTCCATTGTTCTAAATAACTTTCTTCTCGAAGAATATGAGACACTTTCGACTGCAGGAGCAACCTTGGAGAAGTGCTCTTGAGCGCAGTCCTTCCTTTACTTGGTGCTGCGTGGTGACCGGTGTTCCCCAAAAAGAAAGCAAATTCTCGACTGCCCCGCGTCCCTCGACGCAGCGGTGCGTTACGAATGCGCAGAATTCACTCCAAGCCCCGCTTTCGTCCTACGGCCTTCCATTCGCAAAGAGCTGTCCTGGCTAAATAGTCAAGCGAACGTTTCAGAGGGGTACCTACCGACTGCATTCACCAGTGGCGTAAGCATACGAGGTCTGTTAGAAAAGTATCCGACTTTATTTTTTTTTTGCGAACACCTGACGGCTATGAAACAAGCGCGCTTGCATCACGTGACCTTGAACCTTCGTGCGCATGCAAGAATGTTTTCCCACCTGCCGATAGCGTCAGTCGCTGGGACGCAGCATTTGAGTGAGGCAGTGCGCAGTGCTCTCGTCGGTTTTTTATTGCAAGAAAAATTGCGGAGTGACAGGAGCAGCGCTACTGCATCACATATTGCCATAAACTGGGCGACAGCCAAGTGGAAACCATTGGGAATATTCAGACGGCTTTCGGTGACGATGCTATGAGCAGCACACAGATTAAGCAGTGGTACAATTGATTTAAAGATGGCCGCACATCGGTGGAGAGCGAGCCACGCTCCAATCGGCCATCAACATGCCGAAATGACCAGGTCATTGCCGAACTGAACGCTGTGGTGACGCGGGACCGTCACGTGACTATCCGAGAAATTGAGGAAGAGGTGGACATCAGCAATTTTTTCGCACATTCCATTATCACCGAAGATTTGGCCACGGAGAGAGTTCCGGCGAAATTCGTGCCGAAGCTGCTCACGGTGGAGCAAAAGCAGCTTCGTGTTAAGTCTCACAGGACATGCTGGATTCCGCAAATAGTGACCCCGACTTCATCAACATCATAATAACTGGTGACGAGTCTTGGGTGTACAGGTACGACCCGGAAACCAGGTCCCAGTCGTCACAGTGGAAGCATTCCACGTCACCAAAACTTCAGAAGGCCCGCCAAGTGCGCAGCAATGTGAAAGTGATGCTGACTGCTTTGTTTGACACCCTCTGTGTGGCAGACCACGAGTACGCACTCCACAGGGTCAAACAATGACCAAAGAGTGCTACAGGGATGTCCTTTGTTGCCTACGTGATGCTGTGCGGCGCAAGAACCCGGAGTTGAGGTTAACAGGAAAGTGGCGCATCCATCACGACAATGCTCCTGCACATGCCTCGCACTTGATTCAGATTTGTTTGGCGAAAAACCCGACTCCTGTAGTTCAACAGACTCCTTACTCTCCTGATATGGCCCCTGCGGTTTCTGGCTGGTTCCCAAAATCAAAAGGCCATTGAAAGGGGCGCGATTTCAGACAAGGCAGAACATTATGGCTGCAACGACAGCTGAGCTAAACTCCATTCCCAAAGGAGCCTTTTCGGAATACTTCCCAAAATGGCAGCACAGCTGGGAGAAGTGTGTGGAGTCCCAAGTAGACTACTTTGAAGGTGACTAGGTTTGGAACGCTCCAGTTATGCAAGTTGTTTTTCTACGGCCAAAGGTCGGATACTTTTCTAACAGACCTCGTATACGATATAGCTTCCGAACTCAGGCAGGACTGGGCGGATGTTTCCGCAACAAGCAAGCAGAACCTATGACACGAGTGAGGAAGAGGAGAGAAGAACAGCTAGGGGCTTTTAAGCATACACTACATCGACACCGAGAAAAAAGAGCATCCGCGGTGTCCTCGATGTATCTACTGACTTCTGAATTTAGCAACTACAATATGCACACTGTTTGTCTCTCTTGCTCCAGCTGGCTTAATTTTGTGCTACTAAACTTACGAAGTGCAAGTAATTGAAAGCACTTGGTATACAAGGCCAGATAATGCAGCCAGAAGCGTTCATGACAACGGCTCGGGGCTTGGAAAACCAAAGGACTGGGCGATAGAGGAGGAGAATACAACGCGCCGCAAGCGATTACAAGCGCATTATGACAGCAAAGAAAGCTAACAAAAAATGACGCGAAGACGGAAGCCGGTGCTTCCTGTCCCGACCGATGCGGTGATAGAGCTAGCCGAAAGGCAGACGACAGTGGAGCGAGGCAAAGTCAATATTATTGCTGCGTGACGGAGGATGCATGCGCCTCCGTACCGCTTGCATTCACTTTTTACTTCACTGTGACGCCTCGCCATTTTCGCCGACGTTTGCAGAGTGAGGAAGATAGCCCTACTGGCGCGTCCTGTCATGGTGGTTTTGTTTGGCCACAAAATACACTGTTCTCATTAGGACGTATACGCACGCCGCAGCAACATAGTTGCCTGAAAATAAAAAGCAATAATAAGTTCCCCGACAGGAAAAAATTGCCCTATTGATGAAGAAGACCGCATACATTAGCACAAGGGAAGTTCAAGAACGCAGCGCTAGACAAAAGAGCCAGGCTTAGCGCATAGCTATTAAAATGACCGTCTAACCCTGCATTCTGCTGTGGAACCGCCCTAAGGCGGCGCATTCCTCCGCCTTCTTCATGACCTCCTCCTCCCACACTCTGGGTTCTTCCCGTGGCAGCCACCTTCCGGTTCTGGTCATAACCTCCCTCCTCTCCCCTAAACGTGAAAATTGCGACTTCCCTCTTTTCACTCACTTGCCACCTGCCAAAAGTAAATAAGCTAAATTTATGAATTAATTAAAGGCCTTACGGATGACGCTGTAGATTCCACGGTAGAATGCGAGGCTGTACGGCTGCACCAGAGCTGTAACAACTTTCGGTGTAAAGTTACTGCCTAATAGGCAGCGGTATAGACTAAACATTCGGCGAAAGCCTCTACGATGATGATGACGATGATGATGAAGATGTCCTCAGGCCTAATGGCACATACCCACGGCGGGGGATTGGCCAGGCTGCTATCCCTCCCATTCTCCCCCTTCTCTTCTTTCTCTCTTCTCTCTATTTTCTCTTGTGGCTCGGCTCTTGGCTTGGCTTGTCTTTCAGATTTTTAGGACAACTGCAACTGAACCAGCAACTACAACGGCTTTCGGTTACGCGACGACACATGTTGAACTCCCATTAAGGCTCTCGTCGTAAAAGGAAAAATGCAAAACAGACAAGCACTTCTAGGACACTTATCTTGTGTGTTGTCCGCGGGGAATTCAGGCGACCGCGTAAGACCTTTTGCACCGACCTTAAAGGGACACTAGAGGGAACTATCAAACTAAGCACAACAGGCAGACAGGGACACTACGGAGTTTTAAACGCGATAGCGTAAAGGCTTCCGTTCTGCAGAAAATCCGGCACCTTTGGCGGTGCCATCGGCGTCAGCGTTGTGAGCTAAAAAGCAGGTGGCACACCTGCAACCTAGGTCACGTGACCTTGTGACGTCGTCACAACCTCCCAACCACGACAGGTGGCAGCTCTTACCATCGGATTGTGAGCAAACTGCCCACTCTGACAGGTGACAGTTAATGATTGGTCGCGAGAATGCTCTCCAGTGGCTGTGCTTGAAAAAGCCGCCTGTCGGTCGGAGGAGGGGCGCTTAACCTTAGCCGCTTAATCGCTTAACCGCTGCAGCACTGCGCGAGGCTTGCTATGAGAACTCCCCGCGATCTATGAATGCAAAGCGGAAAACGCCCAATTTCGCATATGTGCGCATGTAGGTACAACCTACGCAACAGAGCAGGAGAGTATTTGCATGGCAGGCTAGTCTAATGGTAACGTAATGTACACCTAAGGGTAGGTTAAGCCTTATGTGGTGTTGAGAGAAAGAACAGTATCCGTGTCTGCGAAAAAGGACCGCAGGCCAGTAAAGGCAGCCATAAACGCCATCGCGCCATACCCTTAAGGCGGAGCTTAAATGTCCCATCAAGTTTCTTTCTCTGCGGAAACGTGGCTGAATTGTGAAAATGACCATTTAAAATGCTTTCAAACCGGCCGGAAAAGGTAAGCACCATGACGCCTTTTCGGTGATTGCAATGGAGCTTTCCGACCAGTCAGAGGGGCCAATTCCAAAGACCGGAAATTCGGCCAGAAGCTGAAACTAGGCCGCCGGTAGAGTGAGTGGTCATGCGGCAAGGTAGCTGTGAGCCGCGTCTTTGCTAGAAAATGCACTGATGGCAGTGCGGGTGCGAAAAACTGTGGTTACACTTAGGGACACGAATGTATTAATAGGTATCCGCGGCTAAGATATAGAAAACTCAACAAACCATGTCCTTGGATAACACGAGATATCTAGCAGTTAAAACGCCCCGTGAAACGCTCGTTGAGAGAAAGCAGTGCAGCGGGTAACATCCTACCAGCCCTTCGTGCGGAACTCCGTTCAAAAATAAAGTCTTCACGGTATTATTATTATTTTTTTTGATGTCCTGATGAACAATTTTCTCACAAACGACGCCGAAAAGCTCTGCATGAATCTGTGTAGAACAAAAAGCCCGGTTAGCAAGGTTTGAGCCGCCAGGGGTTCGAATCCCAGTCGCGGCTATCTTTATTTATTTATTTATAGGTTAAGGTCGATGAATCGCCTTTTGCAGAGTTGCCGTGGTGAAGTAGAGCTTTCGCTCGAAGACGGTCAATGGGTCCAGCGAGCCTTATCTGCCAATGGGTGGAGAACCTAGTCCAGGGTCCCTACGGAGACTGCACCAGTTCTACTAGGCATCGCTGGCCTTTCAGGTGGACAGAGCCTCCTCGCACTGCTCCTGACGGGTTTTACATACTGGGGACCGCCTTGCTGTGTTGGCAGCCGCACGAGGAGTGCAGAGCGGACAGGCGGGGTGCTTAGCATGTGTAAACTAGGGTGAGTTATTGTTTGCAGCCGACTACGAGGAGCCCGATTGGAGGTGATGGTGCTTGGATGCGGTATACTTCTGAGATAATTTTCAGCATATCGCAAAGCATATCCGCCTTTCCAGTGCGCTGAAAACGTGGAAGACTGCGCCAGCATTGCACTGCACGAGTTGACGACGGGCATCTGCGTCAACCAGGAAACAAGTACTTCGCCATTTGGGAACGACCGCAGCCTTCATAAAGTAGATGAGCTCAGGTGAGAACGAAACCACTTCATAGGCTGCCCAGCTAGCAGAATGAAGAGTGAATGGCATTGAGAGCTTGAGATGCTGCATGCGTACAACGGCCACACGCAGCTTGAATGCACACCTTTTCAATAAGGAAAGGCGTCAGGCAGGGAGACACGATCTCGCCTATGCTATTCACTGCCTGTTTACAGAAGGTATTCCGGGGCCTGAAATGGGAACAGTTGGGGATAAGAGTTAATGAAGAATACCTAAGTAATCTGCGATTTGCTGATGACATTGCCTTGCTAAGTCACTCAGGACATGAACTGCAAAGCGTGATCAATGAATTAGACAGGCAGAGCAGAACGGTGGGGCTAAAAATTAACATGCAGAAAACCAAAGTAATATTCAATAGTCTAGCAAGAGAGCAGCAGTTCGCAATTGGTGGTGCGGTGCTAGAAGTAGTAAGGGAATATGTCTATTTAGAGCAGGTAGTGACAACTGATCCGGATCATGAGAGGGAAATAGCTAGAACAATAAGAATGGGGTCGAGCGCGTATGGCAGGTTCTCTCAAGTCATGAATGGTAGTTTACCAATATCCCTCAAGAGAAAAGTATACAACAGCTGTATCTTACAGGTACTCACCTATGAGGCAGAAACGTGGAGGCTAACAAAGAGGGTTCACCTTAAGTTAAGGACAACGCAGCGAGCTATGGAAAGAAAAATGGTAGGTGTAACGTTAAGAGATCGGAAGCGGCCGGAGTGGGTGAGAGAACAAACGCCGGTAAATGACATCCTAGTTGAAATCAAGAGGAAGAAGTGGGCTTGGGCAGGGCATGTAATGCGAAGGCAAGATAACCACTGGTCAGTCCTTAAGGTTAACGGAATGGGCACCAAAAGAAGGCAAGAGTAGCAGGGGGCGGCAGAAAGTTAGGTGGGCAGATGAGATTAAGAAATTTGCGGGAATACGGTGGCCACACCTGGCGAAGGACAAGGTTAATTGGAGAGATATGGCAGAGACCTTTGCCCTGCAGTGGGCGTAGTCAGGCTGATGATGATGATGATGAATAAGAGAAATCTTGGCTACTCTGGCTGTTCTGCTTTCCTCATATTTCGACGGTAACTGCCCACTGACGGCGAAATACCATTCCTCAGGAAAGCGCATAAATACGACACCAACCAAAGCAGTGCGAATTCAAAAGTGGTGGCAGCTTTTCGCTTTTACGCAACTTTCTGGCTTTCTAAAGCTTTGTTTCCGGTAAAAATGTCATATTTGCTATCACGTGACGCTAACCTATCAGTCTAGCCTGACTCAGAAGTCTCTTTTAGGGCCCCGTTAAGCAACATATTTTGCATTTCTTGCACCCTAAGGGCGATTACTGGAATGTCGCAAGCGCAAACACGAAGACAAATATGAAAACGGTGCATCGAAGAGACAACAGCTCCTGGCTCACGCTCGAGGTCGAAGCTGCTCGAGGTGAAAACAGCCAGGATGAGGCAACGGCAGGAAAACCGGAAAATAGCGTTGGCCAGACGCTTGCAACGAACATTATGCAAACGAGTGCTAAACCGATGTCGGCCGGTGATGGTGATTCGTGCATGCAATTAATGAAACTCACTGCTGGCGTTTTTTCCTGCTTTCGGACAGGTGTTTTCGCAGAGGGCAACGTAATTCCTCTAGATTAAACGATGGCGGATATGAATGAGGAAAGGAAATGCGACAGCAAACAGAACGCCGACGGCTGAAATAATACTATCACAGAATGCACTGAAGGAGCCGAATAACGGAAGCGCATTATTCCCGGTCCCTGCCAGTTATTCAAATTGAGAGAGCTGCTGCCAGCAGTTCTGCTTGCTGCTCAAGTCCACACAAAGGCGGCCGTATTTACTGGACGCGACTCGAAGCGAAGTGAGCGGTCACCAACCTTCAGAACCGCCGCCTGTGCCCGAGGACAGACTGGACAAAAAGGCTGTGCATCACTAATGTCCGGCTAAAAACGCGAAGAGGAGCCGCCGGGGTTTCTAGAACCACTGGGTGATCGTGTTCGTTGCAAGAACTAGAAATGTAAAGATGGAACACTTGCTCACATAGTGGTAGAAACGTACGGGCCTCTAAAAAACAAAAACAGACAGAACGGCACAGTAAGTAAACACGGCGCCGTACTCACGCAGTTTCCACTTCTTTTGGTGGCTGCTAAAGTGTGTCACGCGCATGCTAGCGCGTTATTAAAAGCAAACAGTCTTACGCAGCACGGCCACTACGCTACGCTGTTTCAATGAGATTCTGACTGCACGCAGGTTAAGTACAGTCTTTGTCGAAAGTAACCAGGCTGCACGTCTTGCTTCTAGCTCGTACAGTGCAGCCCTTACAGCTTCCCTAAAGATGAAATGGTCGTTAAAGGTAAGGACTGGGGGGGGGGGGGGGGGGGGGTTCTTAACTTACAACACGTTTTCATCTTTAGGAAAGCCACAAGGGCTCCACTATACAAGCTAGAAGCAAACCATGCAGCCTGGTTACTTTTGACAAAGACGGTACATACACAGGGCGCTTCTCTCGTTGACGCGGCTTTTACTGATGACCAATGGGGCTCTTTAATGATGCGTCTCCTCGCGTCCCTCGACATCGTGGCCGACAAAAAAGGCAAACAAAGAAAGCATAGGTGGGCGTCCACACGATGCGATGCGACAAACCTGCGTTAGCAGTGGTGGTCGTACGTTACGCTTTTATAACTTGGTTTCGTCATGGCTTTCTTGCTCCGCTCCTGGAGGCTTCACGCGCAGCCGTTTTGGGGGAGCGATACTGGAGGCTGGTGTGCCAGTCGGAGACGGGCATCTCCTAAGGGTCGCTAATCCAACAGGCGTCCAGCGTGACGAGCACCGGCGTGACAAGCTGCGTTGCCATGACGTCCTGCATTCTAACCAACCAACGCGCTTTCTCTCCCACTCATTCCTCTTATTCCGACATCGACGCCCTTTAGCGAGCCCTTAATCATTGTCTCTGTAAAAATAGTAAAAAACTACTGCGTAAGACTACTGCGTAAGGGGGTGGGGTGAGGTTGACTGGGTGCCACATGATGGCGCTAGGCCTGCACTCCAAGCACGGAGGAAATTTACCGCAAACGTACATACGCCTCAGTACATACTCGAATATACATTTCTGAGACATCTCTGCATTGACCAGACTCGCCTTTATTCGAAGTCATTTCGCCTATTCACCGGCGGCGCTCCCTGCCTCGGCAGATGGAATTCAATAATGCACATACAAAAAAATGGCGGGGGTCACAGCTTTTGAGGACGCTGCCTTTAACGTTAGAGGCGAGGCTTGCGGAATAGACGGCGGCAGTACCAGTTAAAGCACCTATTTGAAAGCTGTAGAGTAAATTTAGCTGAAATTCAGGAGACTAAACTGGGTACGGATGAGGATACAGAAACTGCTCTCGAGATGTTTCTAGCACGATATAATATTACCATCAGCCAAGCCATTCAGAAGGCTTGTCTGGAGGGTGCAGGTTTTTTTTGAGCCATACACTAGACATGACTGACCTGTCGTATTGCACTGATGATGAGGTTCGGCTGATATGTCGTGACTTCGCCATTTCAGGTCAGCAGTGGCGAGTTATTTTTGTGTATACACCTGTACAGCAGCAAGATGGAAAAGTGTTTTTCTTGTCATTGGCAAACCTCGTGCGCACGGATCGGGAAATTTTACCGCTGGGAGATTTCAATTGTATATGTAACCACGAGGATCGGTCGGTACATCACGGACGTTGTCACCCCAGTTCTGCTGTTCTCACCGACTTAGCTTGTGAGCGCAACCTTGTTGACACTGGCCGACTGAAAAGTGACAGTATACATTTCACGCATTTTCAATCCTGTTCGAATGCTCGACCTGACAGGATATACGTTTCTGCTGGCACATTGCCTACTCTGCATGGATACTGGGTGAGGTTGATATTTTTTAACGACCACTGCATGGTGTCCGTTCAGGAAGGTACACTCGGCACCTTCTCCAACCACGGTGGGAGCTATGGAAGCTAAATAATTCCCTCCTCTCAAATGAAATTTTTCAGCGCACTGTAGCTCCTTGCTCCAAAGATACGTGGGCACGTGCAGATCTCTCTGCCTGAACGAATTGCATGAGTTGGAAAGAATTGCTCCGGGATCGTATCTTGATGATATCTACAATATTAAAGCGCAGTTACAACAGTTTAGCGTAGAAAAATATCACGATGCCTTGATTAGGCCGCGAACACGGAGGTTCGTTAGTGAACAACCGACTCGCCGCACGTTTAATGATGAAAGACAGGCTGCTCTTTCTGAGGAGGTTTTAGAAACTCGTTTCGGTGGTGTTACGTACGCTGACACGCGAGGTATTTTTGGAGCTTTCTTTAACTGTTATATGCGGCTCTTTGGTGGCAGCAGTAACCCAATCAGTGGGCCCAATTTCTGCCACCTAAAGGAAGCATTTCCTTGTCTTGAATATGAGCAGCGTGCAGCGTGATCTATTACTTTGGGCCATTCCTACTCTACAGGGTCAGAAGTCCCCTGGCCCGGAAAGTCTAAGTAATGAGTTTTATAAAGTTTTTATGCCTAACTTAGCACCTACCTCGTTGGAAGTTTTCAGTGCAGCTAACGACATGGGCATTTTGCCTGCGAAGTTCTACACTGGTCCCCGAAGAGCACAGGCGCAGATCGGTTCAAAACAGTTCAAGGGTATCGTCCAGTATCCTTATGCAATGTGGATTATACGATATTTACGAAGGTTCTTTCTTCGCGACTGTAGCTTGTGGCATTAGATTTATTAGGGCCACATCAAGTTTGCGGAATCATAGACCATAGTATTCCAAACCATATCCATATCGCACGTTCCGTGTTAGAGAGTGTCAGATGTGTTCAGTCAAGTGGCTGTTATTCATCTGGCAAAAGCTTTTGAGAAGCTGCGTCATAATTTTTTGTTTGTTTTATTAGAGAGTGCAAATATTGGTGATGTCTTGCTTTTGGAAGGAATGCCACGAACGAGGCATTTTGGCGGCAGCGGCGGCAGAGCGAGGACGCCCCCCTAATCTGATCTTGCTTCGCTTTCCAGGCCGGAATTTCAAGCCTTCTCACGCAAGAATCGCGTAATCCTGCGTGGTCTGTTTTCAAGACTGACGTCACACCTGACGTAACACCTGCGTACCCTTGCTGTGCTCCTGGTGGCTGTAATTCACGAACGAGGCATTTTGGCGGCAGCGGCGGCAGAGCGAGGACGCCCCCCTAATCTGATCTTGCTTCGCTTTCCAGGTCCGTGCACTAAGCCTGCTGCCGGTCTTGGCTCTACTCCTTGCGTTGACTTCGTGGGGCGTCGTCCACTCACCACCGTTTCGTCTTTCGCCTTTCCCAGGCCGGAATTTCAAGCCTTCTCACGCAAGAATCGCGTAATCCTGCGTGGTCTGTTTTCAAGACTGACGTCACACCTGACGTAACACCTGCGTACCCTTGCTGTGCTCCTGGTGGCTGTAATTCACGAACGAGGCATTTTGGCGGCAGCGGCGGCAGAGCGAGGACGCCCCCCTAATCTGATCTTGCTTCGCTTTCCAGGTTGGTGCTGAATAACATTTTTTGGTTTATTTTGTCTCCTGTATTTCCTTCCCGCACTGCCACCGCTGCTGCCACACTGCTTGTGTTCTTTGTTCGTTTTTATGCTGCGCCGAAATGTCTTCTGTATGCCCATCTTGTGACGAAGCCATACCAGCGGATGACCAGGCCCTGCTGTGCGCCGAATGTAAGTGCAGCTATCACCTTGGTACTTGCTCGGGCTGGTCGGAGGCGACTTTTAGATCTAAAGGTGAAGCCGGTCGCAAATTGTGGCGTTGTGTGCCTTGCCGCAACTCGAAGCTAAAATCTGGTGGGAAGGGTTCCGTTGATGTAGAACTCGCTGCAAGCCTCATTGATATTGTTCAGAAGTTGGACGCGCTCGCGTGTTTGCCGTCTCAAGTCGAGGAAGTAAGGGCATCCATAGAAATGATGTCAGCCAAATATGATGCCATCCTAGAGAAACAGGAGCAGCAAGACAAGGAAATAGGTAGCCTTAAAAAGCGCGTCCAGAAGCTAGAAGAGCAAAGCTGCGATAGCAGCACCGTTGACCAACTGAAACTGTCTGTAAATGAGCTAGAGCTATATAGCAGGAAGCACAACATCGAAGTTCACGGAATTCCCGTTTCCCCTGAAGAAGACTTGCTAGCTAAATTGAACAATGTCGCTGAAACGATCAAACTGCAAGAACTGAAATCGAGTGACATAGATAATGTTCACCGTCTCCCTGCTAAACCGGGGAAAGTACCCACGATTCTTGTACGTTTCTCACACCAAGCGCTTCGCGACAAGTGGCTCGCAGGCCGTATAGCTTTGAGAAAGGCCAACTCTTCTGTTTCCATATCGGAAAACCTGACGAAGTACAACAGAAACCTTCTGCAGTTGAGCCGGGACTGGGCAGCAGCAAACGGCTATCGCTTCGCGTGGCATGCCGGTGGTCGCGTACTTATTAGAAAGGAGGAAGGGGAGACTGCTATTGTCATTCGTAGCCCGGAGGATTTCGCTAAACTTGTGAACGCGTGATGTGTACACCACTTTGATGTTTGTTCAGTTATTTTTTGTTATATTTTTCAATGCTTCATTTTCTGCAAAGTCCAGTCTGTTCATCGGAGCTGGCTTTCCATTGCAAAACTTCGCAGCAATGTTTGAACTTTGCTCATTTTAATCTGCGTTCAGGCAGAGGGAAGCAAGACGACATTGAGTGTTTTCTTGCTGAAGTGAATTTGACGATTCACGTTCTATTGTTCACAGAAACATGGTTTTGTACTGAGGACGAGACATTTAGTATCCCAGCTTATAAGAGTTACTGTCTGAACCGCCAGGGTAAACGAGGAGGTGGCGTATCGCTGTTGATCTTAAAAGATATGGAATGTGAACTGCTGGATGAATTTTGTTGTGTAAACGCCCATTATGAGGTACTTACACTTAAATTCCGTTCATATGTGTTTACTGTCTGTTACCGTCCTCCATCTGGCGATACGAGTGTTTTCCTTTCTTTCCTGGATTCCCTTCTTGAGTATGTAAACCAACATAAGTATAATATCGTTCTTGGTGGTGACCTAAACATTAATCTTTTATCGAACAGCACGGTGAGGCATGAATTAGATTTACTGTTAAATGTTCACTGTTGTCTGAATGCTGTGAATGCGCCAACGAGAGTAACGAGTGAATCAGAAACATTACTAGATGTTTTCGTTACAAATATAAATCCAGCTCATCTAACATCCGCAGTAATCAGTTTACAAATTAGCGATCATCTACCCATTTTCCTATCTGTGAACCATACTCTTAATATCAAGAGAAGGCCGAAAGAATATTCTTACAGGGATATTAATCCTTCTACACTTTCCAACTTTCGTGAACATATAGCCGGCGCGGATTGGAGTGATGTTTTTTCTGAACGAAATCCCGAGGTAGCGTATGGTAAATTTATTACGATATTTCAAGAAATATATTCTACCTGCTTTCCACACAAAGTACACAATCCCCCCCGGCAGGCTCGCAAACCGTGGGTCAGTCATCAGTTGCTTAAACGGATAAAAAAACGTGACAAACTGTACAGCAATTTTTTGAAAACCAAATGTCCTGACGCATTGAAAACCTTCAAATCATTCAGGAATAAGGTGACAAAGGAGCTTCGAGTCGCGAAAAAACTGTATTATGAGAACCTGTTTCTCTCGTCGAGAAATAGTTGCCAGGCGACCTGGAAGAAATTAAGCTCAATCATAGGGCGTACGCCAGAACCGTTCACCAAAATTACTCTTCACGGAGTAGATTGTGAGGGACCCGAACTGGCGAACGCATTTAATGACTTTTTTATTTCCATAGCTGAACCCTCCTCATCTTGCGAAGACTTGCCGCTCAATTATTCTCGCAATAACTCTACTGTTTTTTTAAATCCTGTTTCAGACGACGAGGTGGTCGCGGCTTTCAACAGCCTTAATAACAGCAAATCTGTAGATAGTACAGGCATTCAGATAAAGCCAGTTAAATTTGTTATTCATGGTATATCAAGCTGTTTGACACATATTTTTAATACATGCATCTCAGAAGGGGTATTTCCACGCAGCATGCAGTCTGCAAAGGTGATAGTATTGTTTAAAAAAGGCGATAAAAACGACCTTGCTAACTATCGCCCAATCTCTATCTTGCCTACCTTCTCAAAAGGTTTCGAAAAATTAATTCTCACGCGTCTTACATCCTTCATCGACCGTCACAATATTTTAAACCCCGCTCAGTTTGGTTTCAGGAAAAACAGATCAACTGAGCTTGCCCTTCTCACGCAAAAAGAGTATATTTTAGAGAATTTTGAAGAAAAGAAACTAGTGCTAGGAGTCTTTTTAGATTTCTCGAAAGCTTTCGACAGCATTAATCACAAAACGTTACTCAATAAACTAGACCGCTATGGTATACGTGGCACAGCCTACTCCCTTATATCTTCTTACTTATCCAGTAGAACACAGTATGTTGAAATAAATGGTTTTTCCTCTGCAGTGCAGCCCGTCATCTCAGGAGTTCCACAAGGAAGTCTTTTAGGCCCTCTTCTTTTTATTCTTTACATTAATGATATTGTCAGCATAGATCCATCTGCAAAATACATTATTTACGCCGACGATACCAGTCTGTTTTTCTCTGGTCATTCAGGTATTGATCTATCGAGCCGTGCTAACACGACCTTAGGCAAAATTGATCAATGGGCATCTAAGAACAGTTTAAAACTTAATGTAAATAAAACAAAAGCTGTACTCTTCCACCCCAAAAACAGATTATTCGAGTTATCCCCACTCATACTCAACGACAGTCAAATAGAAGTTAGCAAATCTGTCAAAACGTTAGGCGTCTATTTTTCAGACAATATGTCATGGGATGCCCATGTAGAATACTTAGCCACAAAGCTCTCACGCACTATAGGTTCCATACGTCGACATCTTTCAGTATTTCCTCTCTCGATTAATATTCTCCTATACAATGCACTTTTTTCCTCTATTTTAAACTATTGCTCACTAGTGTGGGCAACCACAACTGGAGAAAATATCACTAAGTTATTACTGCTGCAAAAAAGAGCAATCAGACTAATTTCTAAAGCTCCTTTCACCGCACACACAGGGCCATTATTTGAGCAACTAAAAATTGTTAAAATGACATCCTTGTATAACTACAGACTTTCCCTACTTTATAGACTAGGCATCACCAAGAAGGACGACACGCTAACATTACTAGCGGTGCTTCAACAACACATCAATACACATAACATCCGAAATCCAGAACGTTGGCATATCACTGGCTGTCGCACAAACTACGGCAAGCAGATGCTTCGTTATAGGCTTCCTGTTTTACTCAATCAGCACTCACGCAATAGTCGGAAAGATTTTACAGTTGTTTCCCTGAAACAATTCCGTCAAATGTTTTTGTGAACAGTTTGTCCATGTCCTCATTTAGTGCTATGTACATGATGTACTTTGATTTTTCTTTTTGTGCTTTTTAACTCAAATTTCTTTCAATTTTGATTTATTGATGTAAAAATTCAATCAGTTCATTTATCCTGCGCTGCCAAATGCCGTCAGAAAGGGGGCAGTCACCCCGTCAAGCTGCTCTCTGAAGCAGCTTTTTCGTGGCTGCTCCTTTCCTTTGTAAAAGAGGAAAAATAAACTATTATTATTATTATTATTATTATTATTATTATTAAAGGCATAGAGCTATGTTATAAAGCGGCCACTACAAAACTGATAGTTAATCAAGGGTTCACCAAACCTATTCCACGTAAAACATCTGTTCGCCAGGGCTGGCCGCTATCGCCTTTGTGAGCCCCATGTCGCAGTATCATCAAGAACACAAAAATTCATGGATTCTCACCAACGTAATGTGTGATTAAGATTTGAGCTTATGCTGATGATGATGCCCTTTTCTGCTCTGACAAAAAGAGAGTGCTCGAGGTTTCGCGTGTAACTGAGCTCTTTGTGATAGTTCGAAGGAGTCTATTAACCCTGATAAATCAAAGGGATTCTGGGTAGGTCACTGGGGTACAAAACCAAGCTTTTTGGGCGGAATCAGGTGGGACTCCGAAGACTTAGAGTATTTGGGGGCTCCCTAGCATCAGTATCGTAATAATGGGCCTCTGTGGGATTCTCAGATCTCGTTAGTTAGGCGACCAACACAAGCTTGGATGAGCAGGGAGCTGTCTCTATTTGCACGAGCACAAGTTTGCAATATCTTCTTGGTTTCGAAGCTTTTCTATGCCATGCAGGTGTTACATTGTGCAAGAAAAAAAGTACAGGCAATGCATATAATTTTTGCGACTTTTGTGTGGAGCTCTCAATGGGAGCCTATGCGTCGAGGCAATTGCTTCTCCCTCTGGAGGCTGGTGGAGTTGGTCTTCAGCACTTTTTTGTTCATCAGCTTGTTTCCAGGTTTTTCTTCTTTTAAACAGGACTCCACCACTTCCTCCTAGCTGTGTTGAACAGACGATTAAGTGCGCATTTGCGTATTCTATTTGCGCTTACTGGTCATAGGAGTGAGGGGCCTTTGTGGGGTTTTCTTAAAGAAGCCGCCGACACATTCCATTTCCTCACTGTACGGTTTTCCTTAGAATTCCTATACAGCCTACCCAGAAGGCAGATGACACAAGTTCTGATTGAGCCGTTGTTTCCTATACCGATGTATTGGCAGCCTTACCTCTCCATTCTAGACAACAGTGTATTAAAGAGGCTGCAACGGATGTGTGTTCAAGCGCCCGCAAAGACTTTCTTTTTTCAACTTCACGCGTCAATCTTACCTGTCAAAACGTGGCTTCGTGGAAAAGGAACTTTCGTTCCATGGCCTGTGAACTGTCGCTTGTGTCAGCAGCCAGAAACTATTGATCACTGCTTTGTGTTTTGTCGTGATGCCGTGTATTTTTTTGGGACATTCTTCAATGGTCTCTCAAAAAGGACATTGAGATCACGCCCTATACTATTAGATTTTCGCCAACAATGGAAAGTTCTAAGGTTCCATGTGGTCGTTTGGTGCTAATAGGACTGTTTAGCCTGTGGAAGAACCGCACGGCAGATCGCCACGCAAAGCGGCCACGTTCATCGAAGTCTATGATCAGAGAGCAGTGTCCTATGGTGCAGGGTGTATACGTATGCTGCGCAGGACCGACCTCCTGCCTGGCTCCATTTCCCCGATGCATGCGTGTGTCTCCCGGAATTTTCATGTGCGAGAAATGTGTGAGCAGAATGTTGGTATGATTCTATATGGCGGTTTGCGCGTCGCGACCTGGTGAAGCCGGACCTGAAGCTTGTCAGGATGGCTGTACTTCTATGCAATATAAAAAAAGAAAAAGAAGAACCGTCGTGGTGGGATGGAAGCGGTCCCGTCTCGCACGCCGGAGTCCCGGGTTCGATTCTTACATACGCCACCGTTTTCTTTTCATTATTTTTATTCAGTTCGTACGGACACGCTCTGTCTACAGCTTCTGTCCACAACTTCCGCCCATAGCGTCCGGTGACGACACTCATTAGCCAAGAGATGCTTCCGCATTACAAGAAGCGCCAACTAATAGAAGATCCCAAAGCGACCAGCGACCTCCGCACACGTTGTGGCTAAGCGCTCAAATATTGATCCACGCAAATGGACCGTGGGGGAACGTGCAATCAGCGACAGCCCGGGCAGCAAAGCACGCACTCGGGCACAGCGAAGGAAGCGCGACGCTGGGACGCAAATATCGTCCTACACGCAGGCTGGGAAGATGATGTATCAAACGCATTAAGCATCCGGTTTTCCGTCATTCTACCGGCGGCTGAATACATTTTCGGCCCTTCGTAAACTTGGTTACGTATGCAACGACTCTCAAGTTATTATATCTGCATTATTACGAGCAGCCCTCAGTAAACTACTAAATAAAGTATGACTAACAAAAATTTACGATCTAGAACGGGGACATTTTCGGCCCTTCGTAAATTTGGTTACGTATGCAACGACTCTCAAGTTATTATCTGCATTATTACGAGCAGCCCTCAGTAAACTACTAAATAAAGTATGACTAACAAAAATTTACGATCTAGAACGGGGACACCGCGGAACAGTTTAAACGAGGTGTTGTCCTTGGTTGGGGTTTCTTCGGTGCGCATAGCTCGTACAGGCACCACGCACTGCGCTGCCGCATTCGCAAAGCACGCAAGAGCACAGTTTCTTTGTTAGCGCGGTTTTTAGACAATGCAAGAGCACCGCTCTGCTGCAGGTGCTCTTGGTTCGGGGACGTCCATGGCAGCCAACCACAGCATAAGCGAGTCGACGGAGACTAGAAAGACATCGGCAATATCCTGCAGCGAGCAGCTGTGGCAACGTCGCCGTAAAGCGTTGTTTGCTCCTCGGCCCACGAGTCGTAGCCACTTTTCGTACACATCCACAACGACCAGAAATGCACCAGTTTCCCGAGGCAGAGCAGTCGCAATGCCGGCAGTGTCCACACAGTCAGAAGACATCAACAGAGCCTGGCGGCGGGTCGGGGCTGAGCAATAGAGCCTCCCAATGATCAGAGTCGGTAATGAATCGACTCGCGGGTAGGGACTGCGGGCAGTTCCAGATCATATGATTTAGATCGGCTTTCGCATCACAATTTTCGCATTTGTCTGAGTATATTCCTTACGAATAGAAGCTACACAATTGGGGATTTGGATAGGTGTTAGTTTGAAGTTTACGCCAGGCTTTGGCCTGTTGTTTGGAGAGCGTTTTATCTGCTGGGGGGGGGGGGGGGGGGGGAATCTGAGTCTTGCAAGCCTGCAGTGCTGCAGGATTTCTCTGTAAGAAAACAACCTGTCCTTGCCGGAGTGTAGGGCAGGTGGGCTGCACGACCCAGCTCGGCGGGACAGTTCTCGAGCTAGGTTATGAGCCGCCTCATTACCAGCAAGGGAGGCATGAGCAGGCGTCCAGATTAGGCGAATGCGCCGCGTGGGCTGATAATTTAGCACAATCCGTGCTGCTTGTGGAGAGATTCTTCCAAACGTGTAGTTACGTATTGCCAATTTTGAGTCGCTGACAATGGTTTCTGCCGAGGATCCCGCAATGGCTAGAGCAATGGCTGTTTCTTCTCCAACATGTGTGTGCTTAGTGCGTATATTGCCCCCAGTTATGAGTGTACCACATTCCGTGGTGACCACAGCTAACATCTTGTCAGCCGAAGAATCTGCTGCATCAACATATACCACAGAGGTATCATTAAGGAAGCGTTTGCCTAATGATTTGGCTCTCTCTGCACGACGTTCAGCGTGGAAATCGGGGTGCATGTTCCGAGGTAGTGGAGGAATGACCAGAAGCTGGCGTATATGTTTGGGAAGGTCAGTTGTTGGTCCGCCTTGTCGTTCGTATGTTATGCCTAGTGTGGACAGAATGTGTCTGCCAGTTGGTGTGGCCGTTAGTCGTTCGTACTGCGAGACGGTTACCGCTTCAATAATCTCACTTAGGGTGTTATGAAGACCGAGACCTAACGCAACAGGTGCCCTACAGGAGGGCTTCGGATTAATTCGACCTCCTGGGGCCCTTTAACTGCAGTAAATAACGTACAGGTGTCTTCTGTATTTCGTCTGCCGCTGTGGCAGGGATTTGACTCCGCGCCCTTGGGTTCAGCAGGCGAACGCCGTAAACACTAAGCGACAGCGACAGATTAACTGAATTTTCTCGGAAAACCGCATCAGCCCCCTTTTATAGGTTCAGCAGGCGAACCCTGTAAACACTAAGCCACCGCGACAGATTAACTAAATTTTCTCGAAAAACCGCATCAGCCCCCTTTTATAGGTTTAGCAGGCGAACCCTGTAAATACTAAGCCACCGCAACAGATTAACTAAATTTTCTCGAAAAACCGCATCAGCCCCCTTTTATAGGTTTAGCAGGCGAACCCTGTAAATACTAAGCCACCGCGACAGATTAACTAAATTTTCTCGAAAAACCGCATCAGCCCCCTTTTATAGGTTCAGCAGGCGAACCCTGTAAAGACTAAGCCACCGCGACAGATTAACTAAATTTTCTCGAAAAACCGCATCAGCCCCCTTTTATAGGTTCAGCAGGCGAACCCTGTAAACACTAAGCCACCGCGACAGATTAACTAAATTTTCTCGAAAAACCGCATCAGCCCCCTTTTATAGGTTCAGCAGGCGAACCCTGTAAACACTAAGCCACCGCGACAGATTAACTAAATTTTCTCGAAAAACCGCATCAGCCCCCTTTTGTACGCCACGGAAATGCACATAACAACGCGTGCGCAAGAACCCTGCGCCTAACATTGGCGCGCAATAACAACCTTCATTACTGCGTGCCACGACCGCAGAGTTAGAAAAGGCAAAGGAATGGTGTGCAAGAAGCGAAGAAATCCGCGGAGTGCCGAGAGTTCCGGACGAGGGCCCACACAGCAGGCAGTTCACGGCGCGCGCCACAAGCCTAAATACGCGCCCTTTCACGATGCGACCTCGTGCTACCACTGACATTAACGTCGGCGCGAGTCTCCTTTCATCCTTTGTTCTCTCTCTCCCTGCGCGCAAACTTAGTGCGCAGGAAAAGGCGGGGAATGCGGGCGGAGAGGAAAAGAAATACAAGAACGTGCTTCGGAAGCGAATGAAGGATATATAATGGAGGAGCTGCGGACGCAGCGAATTCCGATTTAATGAGAGCTGCTGCCGGGGCTGCGCTCCGCATGGCACCCGCGTAAAAGGACGACGCTGCTGCGCGCAGGCCGTAGAAAGACTCGAAGAGTGCCTTTACAGGCGCCGACATATACGCGACATATACGGGTGTGCGCAGAGAAGAAGACAGAAACAGAAGGTGCCACGGCCTTGCGGTAATCATCGTCAGCCTGACTGCGTCCACTGCAGGACAAAGGCTCCTCCCATCTCTCTCCGATAGACCCTGCCCTGTGCCAGCTGCGGCCACCCTATCCTTTCTTACTCGCCCAGTTTTGGAGTATGCCTCCTCCGTTTGGAGCCCTCACGAAATTAACTTGCGATACAAGCTCGAAAAAATTCAGGGGGCACTTTGGCTCTCTAAAGTGCTACAATGCGAAAGCCATTCCTGACGCACTGTTTGGCACTGACTGCGAGACTGTTTGTGCTGTACTAGTGCTACATTTGACTACACACTTCGACTATACATTACAACAAAACTTTGACTGCGGACTTTGACTGCTTCTTTAGCACTACTCTCTCCCTCTCTGCTTAGATGAGTTCGGTTGCATCTATATTTCTGTTCGCAGTAATGAGGTATGTAATGTGGTCCCCCACAGACGTCTTACGCCCCCTGTCGGAGCGGACGACAACTATTTTGTTAGTTGTCGTGTGCTCCAAAAGGCGTCGTCAGGCATCCGTGGGTGACCTAATTACTTCGAACTCGCGCACTCTGACGTCATAACCATTTCGAGCAACCGAAAAGCGTGACACCTCTGCTGACAACTATCTGTCGACAACGATGAGACATCAAAGGCTTTCGCCATAAAAAGTTCAAAGAACCGCCGTGCGTCTCGTTTGTTCGCGTTATCTGAATACCGATCTGTATCAGACCCGCTGAAATGTCGCGATCTGGAACTGTTAGAAATCCGTCGAGAAAAACAAAGAGTGAAATTGTTTTTCCAGACAACTACGAATCAAATAAAAATTAACAAATAAACATATATTCATCCTCCTCAAAAACGCAGCCTGTGTTTCAGCTACAATACCACAATACTGCCTTATAAACCACGTTTAGATGGTTTCCAGAAGTTTTTCTTTCCTTATTGTATTAATCTGTGGAGTGGCCTTCCGGTCTGTGACGTCGCAATTTAAAATGTGAAAGAATTTGAACAATGTTTGGAATTGCAGTACAGGCAGCGAGAGAACTGGGAATTACCGATGACTCTGTTATTCGTCGTGTCTCCATCAGTTTAAGCGCTGCCGGTCACAGTGCCGTGTTGGTGTAAAGGCCAAGAAGCCAGCGCTCCTCCACCTTTTTGAGGCCTCTACAAGCGGGTGGGTATCGACCGTGAGAGGTTTGATACAGAAGAGATACCTCCCGAAAAGTAATTACCGAGTGTCCGCACCGTAGGGAAGTGTTTGCGGACTGTACTTAGTGGCCTTCCGCGGTGAAGCACGCTTTACAGTCAGGAAAAAGTAAAGGTGAGAAATTAATCTCCCGAGAAACTGGCTAAAAAAAAAGCACGCTGCTTTTTAGCTGCCAGATATTGGTGTGCACGTACCACATGGTGTGATAAGGTAGTAATTACTCATTGACATCCACCCAAGCGCAACCATACGGCTAAAAATGAAAGCTAAACAGCTTTCTCAGAAACTTCGTAGTTAAAGGAAAATTCGTCGTGGTCCGGGGTTCGAACCCGGGACCACCGCTTCACCGGAGCAGTCGCTCTAACAACCGGACCACCGGACCAGGACCAGGACGAATTTTTCTTTAACTACGCAGTTTCTGAGAGAGCTGCAGAGCTTTCCTTTGTAGCCGTATGTCTGCGCTCGGGTGGATCTCAATGAGTAGCTACTCCCGTATTACAAATCTACTCCACGTTGGGGGATTCCCTTAAACATTTGACTACCACATGGTGTGGGCATGCCCTGCCAATCCTGCTTTCCCACCCCATCCCACGCCCACTCAACCCGAGAGGACTGGGGGGCCGCCTTGCTCGGCTGCTTAACTCTCCAGTTCAAACGAGACAAGACAAGACAAGCCACAGGGATCCCTCCTAGTGATTGTGAGGGCCGGGCCCTTCAGGTCCGGTCAAAGCAATACTTCTTTTGTAAGTAGTCCTAAAAAATGTTTTACGCCACCACCACAATGAGTGCTTTCACACGTTTTTTTTTTTTTTTAATTAGTTGCTATGTCTGCGTTTCGCACTTTCACCATACTTTGTGATTGCGTATGGTCGGTGTCGGAGATTCTTTTCTTTTTTTTTACAGTTACTCTCCTGTGACGTGAAGGCTACAGTACTCTTTAAAAATAAATAAAAATTGGGTGAAGCAATTACTGTACAGAGCGCCATTTGATCCCAGCCAGCCCCGCGTACAGACGCAGCTCATGAAAGTGCGTACGCACCGGGTTCCAGCCTGGTGGCCTGCGTGATTCTGCCGGCGACCAGTCCGTTGGGGTGTGCTCCGGTGACCAGCGCCATGTGCAACTTCTCCTTCTGCAGCAGCCGCCGGTACACCTTGGGCACCTTGCTCCACACGGCGCACACCTGCGGGAGGGCACGAGGCAAAGTTAGTTTAACTATAGCCCGGCCCCAGCATGAGGCACGCCGCAGTGCACGGCCAACCTGGGTTCCTTGTCAAAAGTAACCAGGCTGCATGGTTTGCTTCTAGCTTGTATAGTGGAGCCCTTGTGGCTTTCCTAAAGATCAAAAGGTATTGGAAGGTAAGAAGACCCCCAGTCCTTACCTTTGACGACCATTTGAGCTTCAGGGAAGCTGTAAGGGCTCCACTGTACGAGCAAGAAGCAAACCATGCAGCCTGGCTACTTTTGACAAAGACGGTACACTGACATCGCACGGGCCTCTAGCATTTCTCCTCCATCGAAATGCGACCGCCGGAACGAACCCACGTCTTTCGGGTCAGCAGCCGAGCGCCACAACTAATGAGCCATCGCGGCGGCTTGCTAAACTAGCCCGTTCGCCCCTATACGAACTGTGTAGGCTGCCGAGTAACTGCGCGCCTCGTATGATCTGTACAGGCCCAGCTCTTGACACGGCCGGAGTGCTTTCAATGCCTAAGGCACGCGGTGGACGTAGAGGACCTGTGTGCTCTTACGCCTACGCCGAAACATAAGCCCCGCGTGCCCTGCTGCGAATAAGCCTGCCGTAATGTTCTAGCACTAACCCTTTTCGAACGCTGTCACCAGCGATTGAGCAGGCGACCGCACTATTCCTTTTTCTCCCAATTTTTTTTCTTTGCGTCCCGACGAAAAAGGGAAATATGAGAAAATTCGAATTGGGAGCTCGGCAGTTAGCATTTATTCGTGCACAGAGGAGCAATTGCTAGTCGGCGTGCAAGCATTCGTGCAGGCTTCCTTTGATCAATTAAACCAGGCATGTTTCTCATCACAGATTCCCTTTCGGTCACGCTGACTGAAGTGCGAATGCAGGTTGGAACATTTCATCTGTGCCGGATGTCGCCATATTTTTGCGGCGGCGCAAAAAGTTGTCAGGTCAAAGTTGTCAGGGGAATGCAGCTCGGCATTCCTGCAAGTATAACGATCGAACGCTACCTCGAGCAGCATCGTGCGATAGCAAATGAATTTAACAGGTACTTTCAATCCGTATACGCCCAGAAGGATAGTCATCTTGTTACCGAGCCTGCTGGGTATTTTTCTTCTATGCCTGATATCATTGTGAGTCGGGAAGGTATTTTAAGCTTGCTCCTTAACCTTGACGCTAAAAAAGCCGACAGCCTCGATAACATTCCTACAGTTTTCCTGCACCGTTACGCGGAATGGATTTCGCATTACTTGTTCCTCATTTTTAACGCGTCACTAGCACAGTGTTCTCTTCCGACAGACTGAAGGGGGGCTCGTATCATTCCCATATTCAAGTCAACTGATCGCCTCAGTGTATCCAACTACCGTCCAATTTCCTTGACCTCAACTAGTTGCAAAATATTGGAACATATAATCTGCCGACACTTGACCGTATTTCTCGAAGAAAACAAACTGTTATCAGACGCACAGCACGGGTTTCGGCGTGGTTTGTCGACTGTAACGCAGCTCCTTAGTGCATGCCATGATTTTTCACTCGCGATTAATAACAAAGAACAGATTGATGCTATATTTTTAGACTATGCGAAAGCATTTGATAAAGTGCCACATAATAAATTATTACAGAAACTTTACGACATGGGAATAAATAGCAGACTTATCGAGTTCATTAGGGCTTACCTAGAAAACAGGTATCAGTACGTCCAAGTTGACAAGTACTGCTCGGAGGCACTGCAGGTGACATCAGGGGTGCCACAAGGCTCGGTTCTGGGACCGATTTTGTTCCTTATTTATGTTAATGACATCGTAAAAGTCATACACAGTGACGTTAAAGGGACACTGAGGAGAAATTGAAGTTGGCTTGTATCGACAGAATACCAGCTTCTGATTACAAAAACGCCACTCATACAACAAAGCTCTTGTAACGTAGAAAAGAGCAAGAACCAAAATACAGGTATCGCCGCCACAGGCCAAACTCGCAAGTACAAGCGTGATGAGGTCATAGGACAAAACAGTGTTGCTAGAACCAATGGTTCTAGCAACACTAGAACACGAGAAGCCACAAATCACTTAGACGCAGCCAATGCATGCGCAAATCTTCTTGACGTCGCCAGATGGCACCACGTGCCCGGCAGCTGTGTGCGTGTGGCTACGTGTGGCGTGTTGCTCCTTGGATACGGCGCGAAGTTCGAAAGCAATGGGGGAAGCTCGCGAGCAATGTGTGAGGGTCGTCAAGTCCAAGCGCCGTGCTGGCATCTGCGACAAGCTCACCATCATCTGCTGATCAACCCCGAAGCCTGGATTTTCGTCGCAAAGTGTACGTAGGCCTAAGCGCCTCCATCGTCATTTCACGGAGGGAAGGCAACGTGCAAGGAAGTAACCCCCTCCCCCCCCCCCCCCCCCCCCCTCACCGAGCGGCTCTCCCGTCCGACCAGTCTCTCCCTCGCCCGGTTCTCCCCTGCAGAAATTCCTGGAACGTCATGGCGAAGGGAGTGAAGAGGCGACAACAAACGGACGAAGACCAGGTGCAGTGTGACAAGTGTGGGAGGTGGGCTTATCTGGAGGAGACTGGGTTTCAAGACCTGAAAACGGCGACGGCGAGCCCCTTCGTTTGCAAACAATGCATCATGATGGAGGGGTTGCACAAAGAGGTACTGGATGCGAACGCAGAGATGGAGGCGCTGAAGTGTGTCATCTTGCAGATGAAGGAGCAACTCCAACAGCAGGACCAACTCCTAGTACCTCCAGGCAGACCTCCACACAGGGACGATACCTCCGGCTCGCTGCACATCGATAACTCCTCAGAATCACCCACGACAGATAGGGAGGTTCAAGAGGAGCCAGAGGTGCGAAGGAAACCGCAAGGCGAGCTCAACCCACTTACACCGACCACAGAAAGGCCTGGGGTTGTGGATGCTGGCGTCCAAACGAATGGCATAGTGGCGGGTAATGAGCACGACCAGGCCTCGCCCAGCGGGGGCACCTCATATCGACCAGAGAGAGCCGGCAAACCGGCGAAGAAGGATAAAAGAGCCCAGAAATCCGGCCAGCGGGGCGACAGCGAGAGACATCTCCGCAGAGAGGACGCCGACTCGGTTCGGGAACCCAACGAGAGGCATGTTCTACCCGACTCCCCACGAGAAGTGTGGGTCGTTGGTGATGGAAATGCACCACGAATAGCCAGGGCACTACGACGGCAACTGGGAAAGGGTATGAGGGTGGAATGCGTCTATGGCCGCCATGCGACTGTAGCCGATGTGCACCGGAGGCTCACTCAGCTTCACAGTGAGCCCGGACACAACCTGCAGCTGCTAATCTTGCACGCAGGTGTGGCGGATGTGATCCAAGGTGCCCAGCCGGAAGCGGTCGTCAAATCAGTCAGGCAGCTTTTCGCCCCCTATGCCCAGAAGATGGCAATATGTTCCGTCCCCGAAGTGAGAACACGGGGAAAAGAGCCACGGGCGAAGGCAATGCTCCTCAACACACAGCTGAGGAAGCTGTGCGCCTCGGGGAATGCAGTGTTCGTTGACTTCTCCAAGCTCTTGGAGAGCGACGAACAGATGGCGCAGGATGGCGTACACTACCTGGCTGCCACAGCTCGCCAAGCAGCGAAAGAAGTGGCACTCGCGGCTCGACCTTTTTTAGGGTGGAGGCGGGAGCCTCGGAGCGGACGACCCAACCGACTGCATCCGAAAACACCGGCCCCAGGAAAAGAGACCCCCCGTGGACAAGCGGAACTGGCCGGAAGGAAACCAGCCGACGCGGTAGGGACAGCGGAACCAGCCCCAGCAGAGCCAGAAGCGTGGGCGAGCTCCGAAATAAGGACAGGCCTGACACAGGCGCCTTCACCATGGGCCCAACCGATGTACTGGGAGCAGCTGCACCCCGGGCCGCAGCTGCCGCCGGCGGCGGCCCCATGGCACCTGGGCACGATGCGGAGCAACGTGATGACATCGCACGGTGGCCCAGCCCCTCTCCAGGCGACGCTGCACGTCCCGCGATTGGCTCACCCGGGGGGAGCGCCCGGAGACCTTTTCCGTATGGTTGGCGACCTCGTCCGACACCACATCCTGCAACAGTTGCCGCGGCAAGCGCAGTAAGGTGCGAGCAGCAGCGTCGCCGCCCAGCACCTCGGTGCAAGAAGCAAAGAAGCTTCAGAGTCGGTTTTCTGAACCTTCACGGCGCTCGACGAGAACAAAAGTGGGCGGAACTGTACAACGCGCTTCGCACAGAGGAAATATCCGTATACGCGGTGGCCGAAACCCACCTCCGCGACCTCGAGGAGCCTCCCATCGACCCGAGCTGGTGTTGGGCGGGCAAGAACAGATTGGGTGAAAGCCGGAAAGGTGGATGTGTGGGAGTGATGTGGCGCCGTGAGTTGGAGTGGCAGGCGCAAGAGTGCAGTGATCGTGTGGGGCATGACGATGGGTGCAGTGACCACTTATGGGTGGTAGGTGATCTTCTCGGGGTCCCCACAGCGCTATGCGTGGTATATATTTCCGTCCGCAGCAGTCGTCCCGACAATAACCATGGTTTAGTGGAGTGCGTGTGCAGAGACGCCCGCCTGGTTGCAATTGACAGGGAGGTGATCATTCTTGGGGACTTCAACGGCCACCTCTCCGAGCTTGACGGTTACACTGACGCGAACGGTGACCTCCTCATCCGGCTGGCGGAACAGCTCCAGCTCAACATCGCCAATCTGGACCCGAGATGCGACGGCCAGTATACGTGGTGCGCCAGAAACAGTGCAACATGTATTGACTATGCGCTGCTATCCCCTCGTTTACTGAGCCTTCTGCAGCACCTCGACATTGATGAAGAGGGCCTGGTTAGCATGGGCAGCGACCATAATCGCCTGCGTCTGGACTTCAGCCGTAAACAACGTCGGAAGACTCGACCGCGACGGTCGAAAGCTCTCTACCTTCCGGTAAGACAGATGGAGGTCGTCGCCAAGGAATTTGAAGAGAGCCAGAGGCGGATCGGAGCCGCTACATACGACGAATACATGGAAGCCCTGCGTTCGATAATGCGCTCACACATGGTCCACAAGGGACATGGGCAAGCCTACAAGAAGCCATGGTGGGACAGGCAGGTGGCAGAGGCATGGCAAGCGCGCAGGGACGCGAACCGCGCCCACCGCAGGGCGGTGAAAGATAAGGACCCTGAGGCAGCAGCAGCGACATGGGACAGGTACCTGCAGCGCAAACATCAGATGCAGTCATTGGTGCAGGCAAAGCTGGCGGCCGCAAATATCAAACAAATGCAAGAACTGCGGGCAGAGGGCAAGTCGGCAGCTCAGAGGTTCTGGCGGTATGTCAACTCACTGGACAGGAAAAGGGAGGGGCCAATAGAAATGGTGGATAGTGCTACAGGACTGCCCATCACCGACCTGCAACAGCACGTCACTGACTACTTGTCAGCCCTCTATGGGCCACCAGCCCACACGCCTGAGCACAAGCTTGAGAAGACATTGTCCTCAGCTCCACCCCAGGACCAACCGGACATCACATGGGAGGTCGCACTGCCAGGCATGAATCGGGCACTGGGCCGCATCAGCGCTTGCACGGCCACGGGACCCGATGGAATACCAGCTCGCCTACTAAAACTACTCGGTCCAAACTCGAGGGAACAGCTTGCCGATTTGTTTACCACCATTATCAACGGCGGAGACATACCCGAGGACTGGCACAATGGCAGGGTGGTGCTCCTGCTGAAGCACGGCGGCAATGCTGCTCATATCGGCGACTACCGGGCCCTCACGGTCACCAGCGTGGTGTACCGAGTTTTTATGCAAGTGTTGAAAGCCTGGATCAGTGGATGGGCTGAATCAGCCCACGTCTTAACGGAGCTGCAGAATGGGTTTCGTCCGGGCAGGAGGCTAGAAGACAACCTCTTCGTACTCACCAGCTGCATAGACATCGCCAGGAAGGAGGGCAGGAGTCTCGTCTGCTGCTTTCTGGATGTCGAAAAGGCATATGACAACGTTCCGCACGAAGCTCTCTTCCACCGCCTTGGTACTCTGGGGGTGGCACCTCCACTCCTCGATACGATAAAGAGGTTGTACCGGGAAAATGCAGTCACAGCCTTATTTGGCAATGTGCAATCGGAGCGGGTCTGCGTGCACAAAGGGCTTCGGCAGGGATGCCCTTTGTCTCCCCTCCTCTACCTGCTGTATGTGTGCGGACTGGAAAAGGCACTTCTACAGGCCAACCTGGGATTCGGCCTTAAGTACAGCACCAGAGGAATTGACAACTCCAGCCGACTGCCGGGTCTTGCCTTTGCTGATGACATAGTAATTATGGGAGAAACACCACAGGATGTACAGAAAATGCTGGACGTTTGTGCCGTGGAGCTGCGAAGCCTTGGACTCAAGTTCAACCAACGAAAATGCATGGTTGTTCAGCTGGCGGGCGAGGCGACTGATCAGCTGTTGCTGATGCTGAACGAAGAGCCCCTGACAGTCGACACATCGTACAAATACCTGGGCATAAATTTGTGCGCTGAGACTGACATGTTCAGGCTGCACGAGGCCAAGGTCCGTCAGTCTGCACTCCGAGCGCAATGCATCCTCAGACGTCGGTGCCTGTGGGGGTGCCATCAGTACACTATGGTCCGCGACCTCTGGAAGCTCGCGCACGTACCAGGACTCACGTTCGCCAACGCGGTGGTCTGCCTCCCATCAGCCAACAGGAATTGGCTAGAGCGCAGACAGACAGAGGTCCGCCGCACTGCAGTCGGTTGTCATGGACGGGTGGCCAATGCAGCCATCCAAGGCGACCTTGGATGGTCTAGTTTTGAGGCAAGGGAGGCATGCAGCAAGCTAGAGTACCGCGGTCGACTCCAGTTCATGAGCCGCGACCGATGGGCTAGGCGGGTCTTTGAATATCTCGCTGCGACATGCCTACGCACTACATGGGTGAAGCGCCTCCACCGGATAGAAGGCAAGTATGGCCTTTTCCAGACACCCATAAATGCCGAATCAGCAACGGCGTGGAAACAGGAGGCAAGGAGACGGGTCCAAGAGCTGGAGAATAAGCAGTGGCTGCAGGCGCTCGCTGAAAAACCGACACTGGCTGTGTACCGCGAGTGCAAGAACAGCATCGGACCCGAAAAGATCTTTGACAACGGCCTTGGTAGCACACTGCTGTTTGAGGCCCGGGCCGGAGCGCTGCGGACACTGGTGTACCGCCGTCGCTTCGATGCAACATCAGAAGCACAGGCAGCACTATGCCGAGCGTGTGGAGATGTGGAGGAGACCATCGAGCACCTGGTGATGTCGTGCCAGAGACTCCATCCGATGCCGACAGAGGGCACCACATTCCCTCAGGCGCTCGGCTTTCACGATCCTGCGGTGGACGACGAGGGAGACAACTCCAGGCATAAGAGCGAGGGTGTGCTGCGAACCAAGCGTCGACTGACTCTTTGGTGGCGCACTGTGTCTAACCGCGCGAAACCGCAAAGTCGGATGTGAACGCGGTCGATGAGCGAACTCCTTGCTTTGAACTTTGCTTTTTTTTTTAATGTTTTTTTCTCTCCTTTCTTGTGCGATTTGATCTCGTTTTTTTGTTTTTTTTTTGTTTTTTGGTCTGGGTGCTCTCTTTAGTGGTGCCCGCCCGTTACAAAGGGTACGGCCTCAAGTATCTATCTATCTATCTATCTACGCGCGCGCCTGAAGCATCGGGACCAATCAGCGCCTGCTCACCGGCGTGAGGCTGGCTCCCGGTATTCCGCTAGTGGTAACAAGGTACACGGTATGTATTTGCGAGAACTTCGTTGACGACTTCGAGAACGAGATCCATCGTAACGCTGGCAAAACGCCAGTGCAAACGTAAGCGAAGCGACTGTAGCGACGGCCGCAATAGCCGATAGATGCCTTCAACGTGCGGCCGGCGGTAGCTTTCTTTTCGGCTGCTGCTAGGCCGCACTGCTGGCCGCCAGAAATCACGGAGTCTGCGTTACGTCATGTTCACGTCATGTTTCACGTCGCTTAGTCCTGTGTCGTCATAGGAGAATCCCAAGTTTGAATCAGAGCGGCGGGAAAAACTTTTCCAACTTCGAATCCAAATTTCTTAGAAATAAATGCATCTTTCGCTGCTGGCCAAGTGGCAACAAAGCCATGACATGCCGAACTATCGGATTTTGCTATAAAAAAATATTAATAGTGCTCTCCTCACTGTCCCTTTAAGATAAAGCTTTTCGCAGATGACTGCGTTCTTTACACCTCGGTTATATGTGCAACTGACCAAATTAAACTTAACAAAGCCCTTGCTGACGTTTCAGGTTGGTGCACAAATTGAACATGTTTTTAAATGCTGATAAGTGCTTAGTCCTCCGCATATCCAGGAACAAAACCGTTTTACAACATTCTTATTCTGTAAATGGCACTGCACTTAAGGAATCGCAGTCTGTTAAATACCTCGGAGTTACTATTACACACAATCTGAGTTGGGATTTTCATATTAATACAGTCTGCACCAAAGCCTTTAAATCTCTCTGGTTTATTAGACGCAAGCTTTCAAAAACCCCCATGCACGTGAAACTAGCAGCCTATAAAGCGTTGGTCCGGCCATGTCTGCAGTATGCCTCGTGTCTATGGGACCCTTATACAAAGAAAAATATTTCCAAATTAGAAAGGGTTCAAAGAACCGCGGCCAGATTCATTTGCAATAAATATAAACGCACTGACAGCGTGACAGAAATGATTGATTATCTTGGTCTCGAGACACTACGAGCGAGGCGTTCCGAATGCAGATTAAAATACTTGTATTTAATATATAACAATATAACAGACATCAACAATCATAATTTCATTACCCCTCACACACTACGCACAAGCTCGCGTTTTGATAACGGGAAAATGATTCGTGAATATAGCCCCCTAAATGATACCTTTAAGTATTCATTTTTTCCGAGAACCATACGCGCTTGGAATAAATTACCTAGGAATATTGTCGACAGTCCCAGTGCGCAAGAGTTCGTTACAAACCTGAAAATGCTGGGGTGAAGCTGTACTTGTATTCTTGTATTGTTTCTTGTATTCGTGTATTCTTGTATTCTTGTATTCTTGATTCATGTATTTGTTTTATGCGAAGCATATTACTAGAGCTGCACAACAGCCCGTCGAGCGCGGCGGTGGAGCTACCATTGACCTTTAGCGTGACCACGTGACACCACGTGACAACATGACGTCACAGCAGAGGAGAGATGGGTTGCCGGCTCGCGCGGTCGGCCGCGGCGGTGGAGGCTCCACATCAGAGGCGCGGCGGCTGACCATGTGACAACATGACGTCACAGCAGAGGAGAGATGGGCTGCCGGCTCTCGCGGTCGGCCGCGGCGGTGGAGGCTCCACATCAGAGGCGCTGCCTGCTGCTGCTGGGGGTACATCAATACAGTCTATAGGGAATGGTGGCGGTGGTGGAATAACTAAGGGTGTTTCCAATGTACTTTCCATGGGTGCCAAGAATGCTGTTGTAGCCGGTGCTGGGGCAGCGGTTGTACACTCTGCATTGAATTCACCGATGATCCCGTATATAGCTGCCACGGCAATCCTTGCTACACTTCTAGTGGTTGTATTAAAATGACCAAGTATTCAACCAAGGAAAGCCATGTATTACCAAGCCTAGCCATCAATATGCTTCGCTTCTGACTAGGCTTAACCTTAGCTAAGCCTCAGCCATTCTTTTTTTTGTGTCCACTCCTGCTTGGAGTCAGCCGACTCTGCAGTATTCCCAAATAAATAAAAAAAATAAAAACTGGCAGGGTGAAAGCACCGTAATGCTTCTCGATGAAAGGCTGGCTGGTGAAGAAAAACCCGAAAAGGTTTCCTAATTTGACCAAATTAAAGGGATGGTATGTGGGGAATTCGCAGCCAAAATATGCCACATCGTTTCGTGTCAGTGTTATAAATGGTGACGTCATCGGAGAATAAAGCAGCGACGGCGTTCTGACTTTGCCACACCGCCGGGTAGGGGATGTACGGCGGCGCTACAGTTCCAAGAAGCGTTTGCTTGGAGGAAAAATAGCAACGGCAGCAAAGGTAATCCCTACGAAGCATTTATCCCGGCATCGGGCAATGCACAACCGAGTGTGGGCGAGGGCAGCGGAAATCTCAAGTCTCGGCAACAATTACGTCATGACCGCGCTTCTCAGCGCATCTCCGACGCGGTGAGGAGAATCCTGAAGAATGTCGCGCCCTTAATAGGCGATTATCGCATCGTTTAAAATGCTGGTGTAAAAAAATACTTGGCATACTTTACCTTGAGGCTTGAATCTGGTCGAGTAGACTAAAGTAAAAAAAAAAACACTTCAGCTTCCCTTTAAGTACCTGAGATATTCTTCGTAGAATCCCCTTTGAATGTGCGAAGAAGCGGCAGTGATATATGTGTGTCAAGTTTAACTGACCCCCCGCCCCCTTCGTCGAGCGGTACCCGACTCTCATCAGATAATTAAGTTCTGATTGTACAGTGCCAGGAATCCATGTTTGTTATGTACCGTCCGCCTGATGGTCAAATCGATGCGCTTTTGGGGTTTTTAGACAGACTGCTAGATTTTGCACGCACGAATAAGTTGTGTCACTCTAGAGATAACTTTAACCTACTGCACCATACATCTATTGGTTCCCAATTAGCACTTCTTCATTTGCTTCGGTACAAAAATGTCATAACAGACCCCCACAAATAACTTCGATGTCCGAAAGTTTGCTTGACCTTTTCATGACAAAGAGTACGGAGGACTGTGTAACATCTGGTGTTGAGGCACATATCACCGACCACTTGCCAATTTATATGTTTAGCAAGCACACTGAACTACTGAAAACATCGAATCACTGCGAGTCGCACATTGGACAAGAAATAACCTTAAAACGCTAAATTCCCTTCGATCTCGAATTCAAAACGAAGACTATAGAGTCGAATTTTTGAGAATAGCAATCCCGATGGCACTCATAACATGTTTATGGCAATGCTGATCAGTATATACAAGGACTGTTTTAAGTTCAGAAAGGTTACGAAAAATCGTAACATACGTAAGCCATGGCTCACCAATGAGGGCCTGGGAATGGTAGAGAAGAAAAATGTTTCGTATTCAGAATCTTTGGGAACCAGAAAATGACCAGATATGTCCATATTCAAAAAATACCGCCACTTTGTAGCAAAATTTTTACGGAACATTAAAAATACTTACTTCGAGAATATATTAAGCGCAAACAAACCTCGCACCGATGTATTAGGACGTAAACTTAACGACTTCTGAATCGTGGTACACACAAAGAAAAAAGAATTAGAAACAACAGCAAATAGCAAGCCAGTTAAAGGCTTGGCAGAAATATACAATGACTTTTTTTTTTGTACATCTAGCCAAGTGCGCTTGTTCTAATCAGTCAACACGATACTTGGTTTCTCCGAGTGTGAGTAGCGCTGTTTTTTCCCAACAACTCCAGAAGAGGTTCATTCGGTTTTCATGCCGCTTAGGAATAGGAAAACACGTGATATCGACGGCCTCCGGATTAGGCCGTTAAATTTGTTCTAGACATCTTGGTGCCGCACTTACGCATATAAATAACGTTTGCCTCTCTGCAGGAATATTCCCCGAAAGCAAGCAGCTTGCCAAAGTGACAGTTCTTTTCAAAACAGGCAATAGAAGTGAGCTCTCGAACTATCGCTCCCTCTCGGCTCTACCTATCATTTTCAAAGGACTAGAATAAAATTATTTGCAAGCGCGTCAGTGCCTTCTGCGAAAAATATTCCGCTATATCACCACACCACTTCGGATTCCGTAATGGAATGTCATCTGAGTTAACTTTGCTCATTCAGAAGAAGTCAATATTGAATGGGTTCGAAGAGAGAAAAGGACGAGAAGATAAAAAAAAAAGTGGTGAGACCATATAAGCATCAACTTTCGCACAACCTTGGCAACGTGGCCAGGCGCTATGGCGTACAGGTAATCTTCTCGGCTCCAAACAAGCTCAAGAAAGAGTGCGGCCTAGTAAGCAGAACAATAGAGAACCAAAGAGGACGAAATAAAAAAAAAAGAAAAGGTCCAAGACATGCCATACATCGGGATTCATCCCGTGCAAAACGGGTGTGGTGTATGAACTGCCTGTTTCCTGTGGCAAGACCTACATAGGTCAGACAGGACGTTGTGTAAACGTGCGGCTAAAAGGACACGAGAAATCGCTCTCTGGGTCGAAGTCCTCGCATTTGGTGGACCATTGCCAGGGATGTAAAGAGTGTAAGCCGAATTGTGTGCCGGAATGTGGGCCAGAGTGCAAGAAAAAATGCAGTCCCCTTTATGCGCAAGCTGAAATTCTTTCACATCATAAAGAACAACTCGAGCGCGAAATTACGGAGGCTTTTTATATTTCGCGACAGGGAAATACATGCATAAGCGCACCGTCAATTTCCTTAACAGTAAAGGAGCTGGCATACCTGGACCACACGTGGAATTAATATCCTTTCCTTCCCTCCTTTTTTGTTTCTTTTTGTTTCGTTTGGGTAATTGGGTTTGCTCTTCGTGATTGTGACCATGAAGTTTCCTGTTTTTGCACCATTTATGTTACCGAGCACTCTTCAGATGTATCGCCCTCTAAGGTTTTTCTTGACATTATCATGTATGTTCCTTTGATTTTCTTCTCGAGATGGGTGTATATATCATGTGTTCTTCCATTAAAGTTTTAGTTGCGAAAAAGCGCTCGGGTTGTGTCTTCTCTCCTTTTGGTCCTCATTTTTGGCGCCTCATTTTTGGCGCTTACTACTAGAGTATTTTAACTCTAGGCTTATCTGTAGACTTGTCGAAAGGTTTAGAAAGTATTGATCACTCCACATTGTTCACTAAATTGCACCACAATGGATTTCGCGGCGTCCCTCTGACACATTTAAAATAATTAATACCTACAGCATCGGAAACAGAGCGTTGCCATTGGTGAAGAACTTTAATTTCTGGAAAGCTTAGCAGCGGGGCTAGCGCAAGGTAGCATTTTAGGTTCGGCATTATTCAACCCATACGTAAACGATAGAATTAACATCAATGACAACACACATTTCATACTTTACGCAGATGACGCAAGTATCTTACTACAGCCAAAAAATGTCATAGAACTTGGACGGCTAGCCAATACTACGCTTGCTTTGTTGTCTGATTGGAGTACGATTAACTCGCTAGAAATAAACACATAAAAAACAAAGGCCGTTTTATTCGCACCATTACAAAAGGCTGTAAACTTTGACATGAACTTATACCTTGCAAATGATAGGCTAGACCCCAAAAATCTTGGGAGCGATTTTTAATTAACACTTAACATGGGACGCTCATGTAGACCGTCTAAGTAAAAACCTCGCGAAGTCTTGCGGTATACTATCTCGACTTCGTTACACGATTCCTACAAGAATTAACGTTTTATTGTATAACGCCCTATCCTCTCCTCATCTAAATTATTGGTGCCTTGCATGGGAAACAACCTCCCGAAACAATTTTCAGAAACTATTTATTATACAAAACAAAGTTATCCGCCACGTCTAAAATGTTTCGTACGACGCCCACACCGGCGAATGATTTCCACTTCTTGATATTCTTCCTGTAATGCACATATACAAATTCAGCCTTTTGCTAACATGCCAACACAGCTTAAAAAATTCTCAAAACTACTTTCGCAAACTGTGCGACCTGACAAAAAACCCGCACCTTCCATACGACATCAGGCAGAGAGGAAGTTGGGCCCTGCCACTGTCTAGAACGAACCAAGGGTGCAACAGCGTAGCAATTCATCTTCCAAAACTGTTAAGTAATTTAGAGGATACACCACAGAGCTTGCAACTCAACCTAGTAGTGTGACTAACTTCCGGTCGTCAATGCCAATTTGCTGCGGTTGTGTCGATAATTTCCGAGTCCTGCATTTAACGGTGGCTTCATACGGTTTCTCGCACATATAATTCCATGGAGTCTTAAGTAACTCTGTTTTTTTTTCCTCTGCCGTGAGGCTACGGCACAGTGAACGTAGTGCGTTTTTTTATGATGTGCGTTATGGTAACATGACATGTGAAGTGTGTGGGTAGCTTTGCACTGTGCAACATATTACAAGGAATATTGCTTGTAATATGTCCCCTTGTACGCCTGTGAATAATAGTGAGCTTGACTGTGTGCAATGAGTGTGTCTACAACATATGTATAAGTGATCTGCTCTGCTTTTCCTCCAGACATCTTTAATTGAATTTAAGAAAAATGGCAACGCTAAAGCATGAAACAAAAGAAGACAAAACAGAACGGAAGCGCTGTGTGGTTGCATGCTTCAGCGCTGCTATTTTTTCTTAGACTCCAAATGCATCACCTAGCCAAAAAAGAAGTTTTTATTAAACAGCCATCATTGTTTCTTTGACAAGCTGTATGTCAGTGCTGTTCAACCTGTCAAATATATATAAGAGCAGCAACCTCGTCAAGCTGCTAATCAGCAGCTTTTTGTTTTCTTGCCCTCGCGTTTTTGTATCTTTTTAAAAAAGCTGCGAAATTGAATTGAATAGTGCGGGAGCTTTCTGCCAAGACAGGCAGTTGTCGAAACAATTGCTTCGTACCTGTGAAAGGCGGGCAGCAAAGAAGCTTACTTCCTTTCACGCCTTGCCTGCGTGGCTGTGAACGTGAAACAGGGTGTTCGCGTTAACACTAATGGCGTATGTATTTCATTCGGCGATCAGGAGCATCGCAAAGAATCCGCGAAACAACGTGAAATCTGCCGCGGTGGTCGGGACATCGAATAGAAACTCCGGATGTGAATCAAAATCATCCGTTGAAACCCGCTTTTAGATTCGCGGAGCAAGAAAAAGTGCTCTGGATCGCCAGTTGGAACACGCCGTAAGTTACATTCAATTACATTTTGTAGTGGCCCATCGCTGCATTCGATATAAATTAAATAAACTAAATAAAATAAATTAAATCAGATTATAAATTGCTCTCTGAGCAATGACGCTGAAGCGCCTGCTCTCCGCATGCATGAAAGCGGCGTGTTGCTATGCGTGCCTTTTGGCTACTCTCGGCCCCGTAACTCCAGTTTTTGCCTGGCTGCAGTAATTTTATATCGAACAGCCTGTTTTTAAAAAAACTATTTTGTCGAGCATATTGTACGCTCGTGCCACGTTGCCTCTTTCATGGCGATAGCTATCGCAAGGTATTCTGCGATGTCGCAGCGGCCGTCGTAGTGCGCCGTAACTGCCCTGCTACCCCGAGGCAATGCTGCCTGCAGGTGGCAGGACGGGCACCGGAGCAGTGTCCCTTAACACCCTCGGTCCCTGTCCATGAATTCTTCTCTCGTTCGGCTTTCGCGTCACAAGCAGGGGAGAGGAACGCATGCAGCATTCTTTCCTCAACTCAGGCCTCCACACTCACTCATCGTCAGGCAGGGGAGCGAAAAAAGGACGCACGGGGGAAGACCATGTACGGCCGCCGTTGTGAGCGCTGTGGCATCGGACTGCACAAAGTGAGCGCAGGAAGGAAATCTGTCCCACCAACAACACCATTACGCGCTCTCTAGTGTCCAGATGAGAAGGAAGGAGCATGAAAGAGCCCAGAAGTGACAAGCAGAGGTTAGGTATGCTGCCGCCTTTCTGAATGCACCTACGCGCAGGTGACCATAACGTCTCTAGCTGTCACCTGCCTTCTCACACCCGATCAATAAAGCAAACAAAGAATTGTTAATCATGGAAAGGAAAAATATTCCGGGGAGGCACTTTGTTGACCTAAAGTGCGGTGAGGCGAAAGCCTTAAGCGCAGTGTTGCTGCTTGTATCAGTGACGTGTGGTTAACATGTTAAGCTTCGCCTGTAAGAGTGGAACGCGATAGCGTTTTGCAACGCTGCCAGGGAGTCCACAGAACGCCATCGCCCACTCGGCTCTATGCCTTGCTCGATGGTAAATTTGTTTTTGAGGAAAGGGAATGCATCTCTCTCTCTCTCTCGCATATCTCAGTGGACACCTGAACCTCGCCGTAAGGGAAGGGAGGAATATGGAAGTGAACGAAGACGCCGTATTAGCTGGACGCGCCTTTGTTCATTCCAAACCATCGAGCTGGCATGGCGGAGTGGTTAGCGTGCTCGTTTCGCACTCCGGAGTCCCTGGCTCGATTCCCCAACTCGGCAAATTTTCTACTCGGTTTTATTTATTTATGTGGTCTGACTAGAAAGGTTAATTAGGCTAATTGATCGTTAACATTGTTCTAATGCCATGCATCATGTCCTGTCACTTACCCCTCAAGTAATGGAACTCTCCAGAATGTTCGACAGAATGTCTGTGAAACATCTAGAAACGTCTAACTATTAATGATGGTTAATGATAGTTAAGCATGACGTGCACATTTCGTGATACTAGTTCAATTATGGTTAGTGATAGTTCACGTGATCTTAACTAGTACACTGATTAATTAGTGTTAGTTAAGGTACAGGTGCAGTGCAAAGTCCCACATGGCACTTAACTACTACTAATTTCCAGTTAGTCATTTAGTCCTTAAGTACAATAATAAAATCATGAAATCCCTTTGCCTTCCGATTGCACTCGTTAAGTATCGATTGGCTACTGATTGGCATATGCCCATATAAGGCATGCATCCGAAACGCGGGCACATTTGCTAACACGTCTTGGTCACGACAGCATGAGGCATTAACGGCTTTCGTCTTAGAAGAAAGTACAAACAAACCTGGCTGTTACCGCCGCCGCTGTCGGCGAAGAAGGTGTTCTTGTTGGCCACATCGTGCTCCTGGACGATGTATCCCTCCTCGTTGGTGATGAGGATGCTGATGACGGGATCAGGACTGCAAAGTAGCGAGAGAAGGACGACTCGCTAAAAAGGAAAGGTGCAAAGGCACCGGGAGGGTGACAGAAGCAGAAATGAGCTTAGTTTAAGGGAGGAGGGACACAAAGCCACAAGAAAATGACTTGGAAAAGCAGTGATGAGTCAAGGCTGATGAACGACTATGCGCTCTCTCAAAAGCATGTCCCCATAGCGATCAGTGACCGCCAGCAATATCCGGGCGCGTTTACGTGCAAAAGACATGGGGAAATAGCTAGAACCGTGCTATCCACCCAGTCATTAATTATGCAGTGCCATTTTGAACTACGACGCAAAACTACCTGCCTCAGTTCGCTGCTGTTTCGAAAGTAAGTTTGGTTTACCTCCTGCATTGCACCTCTTGTTCACTTGAAGCTTCTTCCGCCAGGCGCCACTATAGTTTGTAGGGCTGCACTCGGCAGTCGATTTAACGTAATATGAGCCAGGAACCTAGGCTTGTACGCGCTCCGAATGAGTCAAAGCACTGCTACTACTGATGCCACACTATGTTCACCCATTCGGTGGTGTGCTTTATGCGTAGATTGATAGCTGAGAAATATTATAATTATAATTATAATATATATATGCTTCGCAACAATATATGTTTAAAAAATTTCTCCTATTTTCGACTCTTTCAATTCCAATGAGCGGTTGAACTAGACCATCACCATCATCAGCCTGACTACGCCCACTGGAGGGCAAATGCCTCTCCTATGTCGCTCCAATTAACCCTGTCCTTCTCCCATTGCGGCCACCGCATTCCCGCAAATTTCTTAATCTCATCCGCCCACCTAACTTTCTGCCCCCCCCCCCCCCCCCCCTCCCTACTACGCTTGCCTTCTCTTGGAATCCACTCCGGTACCCTTAAGGGCCAGCGGTTATCTTGCCTTCGCATTACATGCCCTGCCCAAGCCCACTTCTTCCTCTTGATTTCAACTAGGATGTCATTAACCCGCGTTTGTTCTCTGACCCACTCCGTCCGCTTCCGATCTCTTAACGTTACACCTATCATTTTTCTTTTTATATCTCGCTACGTTGTCTTTAACTTAAGCTGAACCCTCTTTGCTAGCCTCCACGTTTCTGCCCCATAGGTGAGTACCGGTAAGATACAGCTGTTGTATACTTTTCTCTTGAGGGATATTGGTAAACTGCCATTCATGATCTGAGAGCCTGCCATATGCGCCCCACCCCATTCTTATTCTTCTAGTTATTTCCCTATCATGATCCGGATCAGCGATCACTACCTGCCCTAAGTAGACATATTCTCTTACTACATCCAGCATCTCGCTACCAATTGCGAACTGCTGTTCCCTTGCTAGGCTGTTGAACATTACTTTGGTTTTCCGCATGTTAATTTTTAGCCCCACCGTTTTGTTCTGCCTGTTTAACTCATTGATCATGCTTTTCAGTTAATGTCCTGAGTGGCTTAGCAAGGCAATGTCATCATCGAATCGCAAATTACTCAGGTATTCTCCATTAACTCTTATCCACAACTCTTCCCATTTCAGGCCCCGGAATACCTCCAGTAAGCAGGCGGTGAATAGCATTGGCGAGATCCCTGCCTGACACCTTCCCTTACTGGAATTTTATTGCTGACTTTATGGAGGACTATAGTAGTTGTGCATTCGCTATAAATGTCTTCCAATATTTTCACATAACACTCTTCCACACCATGATTCCGCAATGCCTGCATGACAGCTGAGGTTTCCACTGTCAAATGCTTTCTCGTAATCAATAAAGGCTATATAGTATAGGAGTTGTTTACAGTCTGCGCATTTCTATACCACCTGATTGATAGTGTGAGTATGGTCTATTGTCGAGTATCCATAACGAAAGGCTGGCTGGTCATTTGGTTGATTTAAGTCTAAGGTTGTTCTGACTCTATTAGCGACTACCTTAGTAAAAACGTTCAGGGGGCACTGTGGCTCTCTGAAGTGCTGCAAGGCGAAAGCGTTTCCTGGCGCACTGGTTTTTTATTTATGTTCACACTTTATTTTTTTATCTTTTATTTTTATTTCTCTTCTTTTCTATTTTCTTTTTATTTTTGTTTCTTGTCTTATTTTTATTTCTTTTATTTTATTCATGAAACCAATGCATTCACTAGTTGCGCATTTATTCATGCTCAAAATCTGAGCCTTCGTGGAACATGCAAGACCGCAACGTTGAACCTGTTGTTTCGCCCAGAATTCATATTAGCCGAATGTTGCTGCAGGTAACGGACATTTACAAAGAATCGGACCTTTTACCGGATTGGTTTCCTCTCCTGATGCGGTGTATATCAATACCGGCCTTATAGTTCTAATATGTTTACTATCATGTTTGTGTCACGTAGCGCCTACCTAGGTGCTCTATGAATAATTGTTTATTTTGTGTGTGTGTGTGTGTGTGTGTGTGTGTGTGTATACACACACACATATGCATATATATCCTTTCTGTACAAAACCATGTAAATAAATACCATGACATAAAAAAGAGCTTTCGTGGCGGATTGGTAGCGTCTCCACTTCACATGCCAAAGGCCCTGGTTCGATTCCCAGCCTCGACAGAGTTTTTTTTAAGTAGTGACGCCGAAACGCGGACACATCTGCCGGCACGGCTGCTAACGGCAGTATGAGGCATTAAAGGCTTTCGCCTTAATACCTTGTAGGCAACGGACAGTAAGCTGATCGGTCTGTAAGCCGGTAACCTTAGCTCTTTTAACAAGGAGGAGACCTAATGTTAGCTTACTGTAATAACATAATGATAATTAAACGCCCCCGTAATTCTTCACACCAATCATCTGCGAACCTTTTATTTCTCACCTTCACCCCTATCCTTGCTGAAAACCGAAATGTTGCCCCGTGCACACTTCCGGGCTACCACGTCGCCGCTCGTGGCGTACAGAGATATGGTTAGAAAAGCGCATAAATCGACGCTTTTTACGTACCATAAGCGTATGCTTACGTACGCTAAACGCAGGTATTTTGCGCGAGGTTATGCCATTTCTCACGCTCCCGCTTTTGATCAAAGCATTGAAGGCCCCGTCACACAGAAAATTCGGCGTCGGCGTTGTGAGCCAAAAAAAAATTGCTGAGGCTCAGCTTGGCTAAGCCTGGGGAATGTGAAGCATATTAGTGGCTATGCTTGGTAATACATGGCTTTCCTTGGTTGAATACTTGGTCATTTTAAGTAGTAGTAGTAGTAAAAGACTTTTAATCGACCATAATTTACAGGCCGAGCATTTCGACCGCCTGGGCGACCAGAAGCCGCTGTTCTTCTTTCCCTTCAGCGCCAAGCCAGTCGAGCCAGATGGTGATGGTTAGAGAGGGTAGGGGGAAGGAACCCGACTGCTGAGCAGCCGGGCAATAGAAGAGGCAATGGGCCAGGTCCGCATAGATACAGGGGCAGTTGGGACAGGAAGGGTCCGATCGATAGCGATAGAGGAAGAGGCGGGACGGGGTGATAACTGCATTCATCTGAATGTGCCGAAGAAGGCGAGACTCCGGCACCGTGAGTGATGGATGAGGGGGAGGGTAAAGGCGTTTGTCGAGGCGGAGCTCAAGGTAGACCTCTTTTATGGTGCGGCGAAGGGTGAGTCTCCCACCGTCCTCCGAGGGCTTGGGCCAGGGGATCAACGGTGCCCGGAAATGTGTGTCGCGGGCGAGCTGATGGGCCAGCTCATTGCCGTCAATCCCTGAATGCCCAGGGACCCAGCGGAGGAAAACGATGGAAGGCTGCTGTGCGGAGACCACTCGTTCGACCTCCTGTTGGAGAGAAGGGGTCAGGGTGCGTTTCTGTATGTGGTGTATAGCGGCTTGTGAGTCCGAATAGACTGTGTACTCTTGGAGAGAGGGAAGGAGGGAAAATGACTGGAGGGCATGCGCAATGGCGAGGACCTCGAGGGACAATGCGTCTGGAGGGTGTAGATACGGCCCGCTGGTGTGGGTTTCAGGAGCAGGGAGGTGTGGATGGTACAGGGCGTAGCAGCAGGAACCTCGAGGAGCCACGAAGGAGGCATCCCTGTAAGCTACACCCTGGGTATCAAAGAGAGGGGAATGGTGCTGTGCGGCCGCATGACGACATCCGGCGTGCAGGACGGGGGACATGTTGGTCGGGAGGGGAAGGATACGAAGATTGGGGGCGGGGGTGGGAATAGGAGAGGTAAACGGGGAGATTGGAATGGGCGAGATACCCGCTTGAGTCAATAACCACTGACCCTGACGGGTAAGGGAAAGCCGGGCAAGCTGCGAGTCACGATGGAGACTGAGAAGAGAACGAAGAGGATGGAAGAGGCCTGTGGCAAAGAGCTTAGTGGTAGAGGTAGTGATAGGGAGGTTGAGAGCTGCCTTGTAGAGGCCCACAAGGGCAGTCTCGAGAGCGTTAAGTTGAGTCTGAGTGAAGGAAGCGTAGGGTGCAAAGTACAAGACCTTGTTGAGGGCCAGCGCGTGGGCAACTCGGCACGCGTGAGCCTCGTGGAGACCTGAGCGTCGAGTGACCACGCGCCGCAGGAGGTGAGTTACAGAGTGGCAGGTGGTGACAGCGCGGTGAAGGCATTGCACATTCTTAGCCGCATGCAAAGGGAAGCCAAGAACTTTGCACTGTGTGACGACAGGAATGGGAGAGCCAGAAAGGTGGAGAGAGACGAAGTGGTTGTGTGAGCGCTGGTAGGAGGAATGGTTGAGAAGGAGAAGCTCGGATTTCTCAGGAGCAGGAGAGAGGCCAGCGGTGGTGAGAAAGGAGTCGATGAGATCTAAGCCACGTTGCAGGGTGTCCTGTACGTGACCGGGAGAGCCAGATGAACACCAGAGAGTGATGTCATCGGCGTAAAATATATGATGCAGGTCGGGAATTTCAGCTAGCTGGGAGGCGAGAGGGGCCATAGCGAGATTGAAAAGGGTAGGAGAGAGAACAGCATCTTGAGGAGTGCCACGGGTGAGGTGGTGTGGGTTAGACAAGTGGGTATCTACTCGAAAGCGAGCCACACGTTTAGAGAGGAATGAGCGGATATAGGAGTACATGCGGGAGCCACAATCCAAAGAGGCGAGTTGAGAAAGGATGTGATCGTGGCAAACACCGTCAAAGGCCTTGCGAACATCGACGGTCACAAGTGCGTCATTTTAATACAACCACTAGAAGCCTTCGTCGTGGGGGAAGACAACGGCATGGCTACAGCGGAACGCCGACTAACCCCGAGACGCGCGTTGGGTGAGCGCCTGGATTGCCACGGAAGCCGCGTCTGCCTGCCCGGTGGAGCGAGCGTTTCACCTACACCGAGTGTGAACGCGCGTTCGAAATGCGCGGGAATGCGCGGGTGTGACGGATAGGGGTCCCACGGCGACGGCGCGAGGTGGAGGCCGGCTCTCTCATCCGATGTCACGTGGTGTGACGTCACGGTGTCACGTGGGGGTCCCACGGCGACGGCGTGAGTGGTAGCTCTAGCAATATGCTTCGCATAAAATAGGGCGTCGTAGGGTGGTCCAGGTGGCCACCTGCCGGAGAAGCAACCTAGCTACCTATAGGTGGGCCACCTAGGTCGCATGACCTTATTGCGTCATCGCAACCTACCCATCGTTTGTGAGCAAACTGGCCACCGTGGCAGGTGCCTGTTAAATTAATGACTGATCGCGAGAGGTTGCTCGAGAAGACCAACTTGGGTCTCACAAGTCGTACCGGTGGTAGGCTGGCAGCACCTGCTATCGCAGGGCAATGGCGCATCCCTTAACCGCGACACCTTTGCGGAAGGGGTGGTGTGAAGACTTCCAGTTGCGTATGAGTGCATATTTGAGCATGACCAATACCGTACGTATACGGACATTATCTCATTAACACTATCGCGTCATATCCTTAAGGCGGAGCTTAAGTGCGCCCTCCAATTTATTTAGTTCACTTGGCACAATCCCACAAACAGCGCAAGCACACAAACATAGCAAGATCTTTTCTCTTTTATGCGAAGCATACTAGCCGCACAACCGAGCTCTTCCTTGCTGCGCCGCGCGCGGCCGCGTAGCTACCACTTGACCTACATCGGCGCACCACGTGATATGACGTCACAACAGCTGTGAAAGCTGGGGCTCAACTCGTGCGCTCGCTTGCGGACGCGCAGCCTCCGCCCGCGGTATGCTTCGCATCCTAGGCTTAACCATAAGCTAAGCCAGGACATTTTTCTCTTTCAAGTTTTATCCCCTAACCCCTTTCCCTCCGTGTAGGGTAGTAAACCGATTATTCTTCCGGTTAACCTCCCTGCCTTTCCTCTTCTACCTCCTCCTCCTCGCAAGATCTTTTAGGCTGTATATGGATCGGAAAAGTGCTTTCGCACTAAGAAAAGAGACAAGCCAGCCAATGCTGTCCAAAGCGTCGCTAACGCGGGAGGATCACGGGCTAGAGCTACGGCTCGCCAAGCAGCAAAAGCAAGCAAGGAACGTTGAGCGCAGTGCCCCGTACAACATTCGGCAGAGACACTTCAGGCGGCTTACGTCTGAGAATGCGAAAGTATTATAGGTCCATGTCGCATTTGTTCGAGTTTTGCGTTTACCATGTGCTGCGTCATGCTACGTTGCGGAATTATTATGAGTCATGAGATATGACTATGACTAAGCGTCTTGACCACGCATACTTTGTACAAACACTGTACACTCTACATTACGCTACTTGTAAAGTGATGTTAGGATACGACGCAGAATGACTACGATTGATGGCGTTCGTGGGTCATAGCACGGCGTGTTCGCTTGCATGTGACATCGTACCTCGGTGTGCTGTATCATCCGAATTTCGTTCCGCAGAAGGCGGCGGCCGGCTTTTGTGCTGAAGGGACGTATAATATTAATGGGACATATAATAAGAGAAGCGACGTGGAGAAGCGCGGAAAGCGGCCAGGGACGCCGAGTCCGGCTGGATGGATGGATGGAAAAAAACTTTATTGTAAACAAGGAGGGCTAATTACGGCTACGCTGCGAAAGCAGCCAGAGGAGGTCCCCTCGGCCAACTCGAAGAACGTGCAACGAGACAAGGCCCATTCGTCAATTTGCCAAGCCGGTCCAGCAGTGTATTCAACAGTTTCACCCGCTCTACACAACGAGCCGGGCTACATGATCTAATATAGGCGATTTATTCGGCGTAATTTTATCGAAATTCAACCACAGCGACTGCGGTTGAGCCACCGCTGTGGATGATATGAGGATAACAACAGCCGTTATTCAAGCAAGTAAACTAGTATTAAGATAACACAGGATTCGTGAACAGGAGCGGAAGAAGAGTAGCGGATACAGGCAGGGGCTAAGGGCGCCCAGGATGGCCATGATCTCGGAGCGAAGACCGGAGAGAGGAAATAAAAGCTGCACGTACTTAACGACATGGGCTGCCGAGGAAACTGCAACGACGGGAGAAGACCTGGAACACGGCACTCCGTGCGGCACGAAGAGGGAAAAGAGGAACGCTGCCGGGAAGCGCCTCTGTCAGACATCGATTGTGGGAAGCCTTAACGAACCCCGGACGGGTAACGACATTACCGCGCGTGTCGACAACGAGCCAGCTCCATCGGCGCCATCGGGATTGACCAATCTGCCAGTGGAGGCCATTCTGATGCTGTCAGGCAGGCAGAGAACTGCAGTTCTGTCGACTGACGAGAGAGCTTGCCGTTACAAGCACGGTGAGCATTTCGTCAGACCGCTTACTGATAAGCATAATATAGGTTCGCGAGGAAAGAAAGACGCAGTAGCTATCTCACTGGGGGGTGAGCACCCGAATATCGCCTCCAGGGAATAGATGAGGCAGGGAGCGATGAGGGGAAGAGAGTAAGAGATGCCGCGGTGGAGCGCTCCGTATGCGTTACGACTTTTTGGGGCTCCTCAACCCGCTCCTTACCGCGGGAAAACAGGTGATTTCATGGTAGTTTAGTAACCCCCAAATTTTTAATTGTTGCTTTATTGCAGCACGTCACACTGTCGCTAAAAGCGCTCCATTTTTAATAATATAAAGAAAATGTTATAGATTGCTTGTCAAGAAAAAAATAGTTGGCTAGATTTGAGACTGGCAGAAAATTTATCAGTTATTAAATATATATATATATATATATATATATATATATATATATATATATATATATATATATGCCGCCGCGGTGGCTCAGTGGCTATGGTGCTCGGCTGCTGGCCCGAAAGACGCGGGTTCGATCCCGGCCGCGGCGGCTGAATTTCTTTGGAGGAGAAATTCGAGGCCCGTGTACTGTGCGATGTCAGTGCACGTTAAAGAACCCCAGGTGGTCGAAATTTCCGGAGCCCTCCACTACGGCGTCTCTCATAGCCTTAGTCGCATTGGGACGTTAAACCCCATAAACCAACCAACCAACCATATATATATATATATATATATATATATATATATATATATATATATATATATATATATATATATATATATATATATATATATATATATATATAAGGGATAACAAAATCTTCAAGGCAACTGATTAAAAATATAATAAGTTGGGGAAGTCACATTGAAAAACTTAACAGATTTATTCAACGTTTCGACCAGGGACTGGTCTTTTTCAAGAATGATCATACAGTGCATGGAAGGGTCTTCTTATAGCAGTGAACATGGCACACACAGGGCTTGAAAAAGAAAAATGAGAAAAAATCAAAGGGGAAAGAGGAAGACAGCCGAGACACGAAACCCAAACGCCAAGGTGCGCCAGCAAAGGCGCCGCCGTGAAAGAGGTGAAAGAGGGTGGTGGGCCTGGGCGGGCACGCGACTAGTTAAGGGAAAAAAAAGCGTAGGGGTGGTTAACAAAAGAAGGCAAGTGCCTGCCAATTGTGTGCGTAAGTATCGCCTCTAGCCACCTCTGTGTGTCCCCGCGCGACTCCAGAAGAAAGCACGAGAACGCACAGGTTGCGGTTGAGCTAAGTGTCTCCACGGCCCGTGGAGACACTTAGCTCAACCGCAACCTGTGCGTTCTCGTGCTTTCTTCTGGAGTCGCGCGGGGCCACACAGAGGTGGCTAGAGGCGATACTTACGCACACAATTGGCAGGCACTTGCCTTCTTTTGTTAACCACCCCTACGCTTTTTTTTCCCTTAACTAGTCGCGTGCCCGCCCAGGCCCACCACCCTCTTTCACCTCTTTCACGGCGGCGCCTTTGCTGGCGCACCTTGGCGTTTGGGTTTCGTGTCTCGGCTGTCTTCCTCTTTCCCCTTTGATTTTTTCTCATTTTTCTTTTTCAAGCCCTGTGTGTGCCATGTTCACTGCTATAAGAAGACCCTTCCATGCACTGTATGATCATTCTTGAAAAAGACCAGTCCCTGGTCGAAACGTTGAATAAATCTGTTAAGTTTTTCAATGTGACTTCCCCAACTTATTATATATATATATATATATAAGCAGACAAGGACAGGAGAATGAGGGGCTCGTTTTACATATGAGAGAAGTCAACAGCCACAGAAACCAAGGGAACGCAGGGGATTTTCTTTTTACGTTTATTTACTTTGCGTTGTTGATCAATGGAAAATACTACTGAATGTGTTATCGTTTAAAGAGAATTCATTAGAAAAGCAGAAGAAAAAACAACCGCATACCGCCGGTCGGAACCGAACCCACGACCTCCGAACCGGCGGTATGTGGTTGTTTTTTCTTCTGCTTTTCTAATAAATTCTCTTTAAACGATAACACATTCAGTAGTATTTTCCATTCATCAACAACACAAAGTAAATAAACTTAAAAATAAACTTAAACTTAAAATAAACTTAAACTTAAAAACTTAAAAAGATGTGGCCGCACTTCGCCTTCAGAGGCATGTATGGGGTGCACCCTCTCCTCTCTTTCTTCGTCTGTTTCCCCCTCCTTGGGTTTCTTTTCTCTCTTATCTCCCTTCCTTTCGCGCTTTTCCCCCCGATTATTATTTTTTGTTTTTTGCCTCTGCTCTCCCAACACCGACACAACCACTTTTTAGGTCCCTTTTTTCCTTTTCGACCATCTGCCTCAGCAGTTCGGCCGCGTTCCCCTCGGCCGCTCCCCTCTGCCAAAACAGGGGCGGCCTTTGGCTGAACGGTGACGTCGTGCATCTCCTCTGCACGTTCATTCGCGCGGATGTCCCCCGTGCGAGTACCGCCTTAAGGGGCACTAACATATCAAAATCTGGCCAGGGCCACAGCCGAAATTAGAATTGGAAGAAATGAACCAAAAATCGATGTCCAGCCATAACTGACCGTGCCCGACAAGATGGAGACCTCCAAATTTGATTCATGTAATTTTAAAAGTTTGGCCCGGGCCACCCCCGAAAATGTAGTTCATGGCTTTGAGATTTGCGCCAGCTCGTTGCTATGGTGTAGCTTGTGGCGTCACCATTTACGTCACCGTACTTTCGTACGTCAACATCCGTTTAAACTCTGTTAAGCCCCATCTAATTTTTAGCAACGACTACCAGAGCCGAACACAGACGAAAACAGATGGCAGCGCGCCTCTCAGACGTATCTTGACGACAGCAGCCATTATGGAACAGCTGCTGAAGCAACATTTATTTAGCGGATGAATGCCACAAAGCGGTTTCTGCCATAATAAACAAGACGGTCTGCTATTGTCTTGTGAGTAGCGCAGGCTAGCGGCGAGCAGACAGCCGGACGTATGCTCGTTATTAAGGTGAAAGCCTTTAATGGCTCATATACTGTCGTCCGTTAACAAAGCGTGTCACACGCGTTTAACTCGGGAACTAAAAGAGGTAGACGAAACTCAATGGTTGCTTCAGATAGAGGAGGAAAAAATGAACCTAAAAGCCAAGTTTGATGACTGCAGATTAATTAGTTAATTAATTATAGGCCAAAATGTCGAAATTGCGTCGAAATAACTGGGACGTCGATATAGCCACGGGAACAGTGTGACGTCACATCCACCGGAAGTCGTCACGGAACAGTGAAAATTGTCACAGAATGGTCGGGAAAACGTCGAATTTGTGTCAAATTAGATGGTAAAATGTGCAATTAAGCGTAATTAACATTTATGATCCCCGGAAGATGTATAATTTGGGTATCGATATAGCCACGGAAACGGTGTGACGTCACATCCACCGGAAGTCGTCACGGCATAGTGTCCTCGACTTTCGACTCTCAACACTTCAGTTGCTTTAGTTGCCAAAGTGTCCTCGCAATTTTTGCCGGCGGTACCTGTTGTGGTAGACTCCAATGTGCAGGTCCTTCTTGATGTAGGTCAGGTAACCGACGGCAGCAACCGCGGTGGCCACGGTGGGGTACGAGCCGCGACCCGTCAGCAGGGCGGTGAACTCTGCGCAGAGAACATGAGATCACGGCTCACGAAGCATCGCCTAACGCGTGAAAGGCATTTGTACCAAGAGAGCAAGTTTGTCAGCGCTGCTTCATCGCTCATGTGAATTGTGTGGACAGGATTGCCTACACTCGCAAATCGTTCGGGAGTTAAGTGGAAGCGACGAAGAACAGCGTGCACTGCTCTCATTCGCTCGCTCGCCACCGTGACAGGGCGCGAAGCGGTCGCCTGGCGCTCCACTCCACTGTCAGCAACTTGCGACACGAAGCTCACGGTTTCATTACGATGACGTCATAGACGCATTGCTAAGGAAAGAGACATTAAAGCTCTTTTATATCAATCTGTAGTGTGTACACAATTACGATAACAATGCTGCCTCAAGTAGTTACAGCTGCTCGAGCGCACGCAGAGCAGAAAAGAAAAAGAAAAGACCGCTGTTGTTATGAAAAGCATAGCGAAGGGCCCATCGTCATTTCCTCACGTGTGCTGCGCAAGTGGCGCTAAAATTGTACGCAGAGGAACGGCTAACTCAAGAAAAGAATTGAAAAAGTTTTTATCCCTCTAATAAAAAAAATTAGAGATCACTGGGGCGACCCGCGTTGGGAGAATTCGAAAGCTCTGACGCCTCCTCGGCACTCGTGGACTCTCTTTCCCTCTCTTTATCATTTTATTTTTGTTTGTTAATTAATTTAAATACTGAATTAGCGTAGTTACCATATGCTTTAATTACAGATTGATTTATTTACTCTGATTATACCTTCCTTTATCTCAATCAACCATTTTGGGTATCCAAATTTGGCGCCGTGGTTGCTTTCCCGTCCAATTACAATATCCCCGTCCAGCCTATTCAACCGTCTAATGGTTTTGCTGATAATTAATTAAATAATTAATCTATGTCAATTAAACTTTTTGTTCCATTAATTATCACTCATAAAATGCATTTCAACTGATTTCACTTTATTTTCACTCCTTTGACTATTGTTGCACTATTTTGCCGTCCACGGCTGTTTTCCCATCCACTCACTTTATCGACGTCCACGCTATTTCGACGTTTTTTTCGACATTTCTGGGTCTAATTAATTAACTAATCATCCTACCGAGATATCTTTTTTTTCGCGCACCAACCTCCCATCACCCTCTTTCGATTACAACCACTCGTTTGATGCTACCTCATCTGAGAACATCACAACTTCTGCGAACACGTTTTGCGGACACGTTTTGGTGACACCACCCCGCCTTCATAGCCTAGAAATGCTTTAGCATTAATAAAAAGGACTATCCGGTCAGTCGGTCCTTAGTGGGTAAATGCGCCAAAAGTAAACTCATGTGAAAAACGCTATCAAGCAATGCTCTCGGCTTTCCTATGCATAACTGAGTCCATCACTGGCAATAAGGCGCCGAATGGCTGTCTAAGACGAAGCCATGAACCGGAGACGAAGCCGGGACGCATCCCCTAATATCCCCAGTGGTGCGCGCAGCAGCCTCCCTCCCCAGATCCGGCCGCACTTCCTCCACGCGACAAGTTCGTGATCAGCTGGACGGCGTAGTTGAAGCAGGCGGCGCCGCACCAATGCACACATTCACCCGCCCGAGCGGCCGTAATTGCCAGGCTGCGAAAGGGAGGAGTGGGCAAGAGGGGAGTTGCGCCGAGCCGAGAGTTGGTAAACCGACCTCTTTCCACGCGCCCGTGGCGCTGCTGCCCACACGACAGCGGCGGGAGATTTTAGAAGGCGGACTGTGTGTAATCATCCGCGTTTGCAGAGCACAGCAGACGACACCCAAAAGCGGTGCTTTGCTAAGGAAAGGAAATGACCGAGTAATTGTCTCGGTGGGCTCCTCAGCCGCACCGTAAGGGAAGAGATAAAGGGGCGAGTGAAAGAAGAAAGGCAGAAAGAGCTGCCATAGTGGAGGCCTCCGGAATAATTTCGACCACCTAGCCATCTTTAGAGCGCATTGACAAGCGTGGCCAGGTTCTCAGCCGGGTTCTCTGGGCTCAGTACTGAGCCATCGCGGCGGGAGAAGCGAATACAAGAAATTAAAAGAGGCAAGCAGGTTACCCGGAGGAGGAAAGGCAGGAGGGGGTGTAAAGGGGAAAAGGATGACCGACGCCAAGCAATCTCAGGAAAGGGAACAGTCGCTGTGGCCGAGAAGTACCTTGGCGGGCAGCCCATGCATAGCGCTTGCCCCTCACAGCTAGAAGCGCAGCACGCACAACGATGGAATTGTAAAAGAGGCGAAGAAACGAACACAACACCACGTCTCCATAACAGACACGAGTGGCCGAGCCAGGGCTGCCAGCCACAACCATGAAATGTCGGCTCTAAAGATAAAGCAAAAACAGCAAAAGAAAAAGTTGGCGGTTCACTCTCAAAAGAGCGCTTGAAATGTGAACACAATGAAAATGATACGACGACAGGAAGCAGGTTTGCCTACCGCGGCGCTTAACGTACCGGCAGACAAAGTGTAGAGTGGAGTATCCCGTGAGGCAAGCGCTCCTGCGTCGGAACACCTCTCGCGCAGCTCTGGATGCAAATACTTGAGTTTCAAGCGAGACTCCACGCATTCTCATTGCTTCATTGCTCGAGCTGCGCTGCACAGCGCGCTTCTTGTAGGTCTGCGGCGGCTACCCGTGAACATTAGCAGTTGAGAGGTGAGATGCCTGCCTTAAAACTTCACACACGCTGTAGTGAACCAGAAGCCCGTCAGTAAGGTGAAAACTCAGCGCGAGACCTCCACCTTTACAGAGCGAGCCTAACTTAGCAGAAGTACTTCTTAGGTGATTCACATTTTCATCGTTGTGTAACCTATCCGCCACACTTTCGTCTGATGATGACACGAACACACCCGTCGACGCTCTTTTCTTAGACTGAAAAAGCTTTCGACAAAGTTTCTCATCAACGCCTCTTATTTAAACTTTCGCGCCTAAACCTCCACCCACTAGTATACGATTGGCTCCGGAATTTTTTGACTAACCGCCAACAGTTTGTATGGGCTAACAATAATGCATCTTCCATCTCCCCTGTTACCTCCGGCGTACCTCAAGGCACGGTTTTAGGACCTCTACTATTTTTAATTTACATCAACGACCTCCCAAGTAATCTATCTTCCACCGTTCGTTTGTTCGCCGACGACTGCGTCATCTACCGGAGCATCACTTGTAACAGAGACACTTACCATCTGCAGTGCGACATAGGACTTGTGGAAGAGTGGTGCGCAAACTGGCTGATGTCTTTAAACGTTAATAAAACGACGCTAGTATCATTTCATCGTCGTCAATCGTATCCTACTCCCAATTACACCCTTCGCGGTTCCATGATAACACACGCATCTTCATATAAATATTTAGGTATTAGCTTCACACAGGACTTCTCTTGGACCACCCACATAATGAACATAACCAACGAAGCTAACCGTGTTCTTGGTTATCTAAAGCGTAACTTGCGTTTGGCACCTGCTTCCGTAAAACTGTCCGCCTATTTAACTCTTGTCCGTCCTAAACTAGAATATTCATGCTCAATCTGGGACCCCCAACAAATTAACCTAGCCAAAACCCTTGAGTGCATCCAGAGCCGCGCGATAAGATTCGTATATTCTGATTACTCATATCATACGAGCGTAACAGCATTGAAAACAAAAGCTAACCTCCCCAGCCTTGAATCCCGTCGAAAAATAGCCAGACTCTGCCTTTTCCACAAGTTTTATCATTCGCATTTCAGCCAATCCGTTATCACCCCTGCATACCGCCTTTCACTTCGCATCAGTCATCCGAAAGCCGTTCATACACCTCGAGCATCTACTTCTGCGCACCTAAAATCATTCTTCGCCCAGACCGCAAGAGACTGGAACAACCTCCCCTCTGAAGCTTTCAACCATCCTGGCCTGGAATACTTCAAATCATTCATCACCGATTTTTTTTTTTTTCAATGATATGTATGCCCACCCCTCATGTGATGCCCCTAGTGGGCCTTTGAGGTACTAATAAATAAATAAAAAACTTAGTCATATAGCGGCATCGTCTGCCAACGCAGACGCACACCTCCACTCCACGTGTCCCGTGCTTAGTAGACCATCCGTCGGCGGCTCGCGCAGCGCATTTGCATTCGCCGTTTCTGCAGCCCGTCTGGTAGCTGTGCCAAGGCCGCGTCTTAATTATTATGCGCCGACCGCGCGTCGCTCCGAACTAGGCAGCCGGAAGAGTACTGGGTGGCTTTTGGGGTGCCCACTCCCTCCGTCCCGCCGCTGTCTGGCCCACGTACCTTCGGGACGGCTTTGTAAAAATGTCCCTATAAAGGTAACGCGTTTCGCATCTCCACGATGCCGGATTTGCAAGGCAGGAAAAACAGAGACCATTGTAGCGCCCTCTGTATATGCCTACACAACATCGCTATTATGCAGCAGGGGTTATTGTCCTGCGCATGCGCACTGGCGCTGCGCATGCCCCTAACGGATAGGGACAACTTATTCCGAAAGTCCCTATAGTGAGATACAACTCAAGAAGGAAGCCGCTTTTCCTCTTCAAAGGAACCCCCTTCCAGCCAACAGCGTCGACCGATTCCCATGACCCTGGTAGCGTGACCGTGAACGGAGTGGCATATGAAAGGGGATATAGTCTCCTCCCTCCAAAGTCAGGAACAGTCCCCTCCCTGCATTGTCACGCTGGCAGGGTTATAAGAACCGGCTGAGGCGATTGGCAGGAAGCAGCTCCTCTGATGGAAAAGAGCCGTTTTGTTCTTGATCTAGTAAGTGCCCCCCGTGTGAAGTAGATCTCAGTTATAGAGTAATTACTAATCAGCATGCACTCGCTACCGCCCAGTGAAGATTCCCTCCCTGAGAGGAAATGTCCACTAGGCGGTAGCGAGTGCATGCTGATTAGTAATTACTCTATAACTGAGATCTACTTCACACGGGGGGCATTTTGGGGCACCGAGTTATGTTGTAGTAAGTTATATCTTACTAGATCAAGAACAAAACGGCTCTTTTCTGTCAGAGGAGCTGCTTCCTGCGAGGCGTTCCTACGAGGCGGAACGTCATGATGTCGGGCGGACAAGCATTGCGGTCATACAATGTTTAATGGGGACTCCAGAGCTGAGGATTTATTTTCTATACAATCTGCAGTTCTTCTACATCCGGTACACGAGCAGTTCACGAAGACAGCCGCACATACGACTTTGTACGGAAGCAAGCGGCGTCAGCTGAGTACGTCGTGATCGATAACTCCCAACCCACCTGCGCCTGCTCAGCCGACCGCTGGAGTCGGCACCAAACTGGCGACCTCGTGTTGAGCAACAGAATGCCGCCACACTGCAAAAGGCGATTCGCCTCCGGATGAACTGTCCGAACTGCCGCTGGAGTGTTGGATGATGAGGATGACCCTCACTGTGAGCCTTCAGAACAGCCTTTTCGTATCGTATTAGTCTTGACCACTTAAGGTTCCTCAACGCGCACCGACTCTCAGCACACGGGCAGTTTCAAGCATGAAATGGTTTTAGCTCCTAACTAAGGTGGACATAGTCCTGAACCGCGCCGAACATGCTGCTGGACATAAGGCCGAACGCGAAGCAGTACCTGCCATAAACATTCCGAAAATTTTCTGTTATTCCGGTTCTGTTATTCCGGTTATAGTTTCTTTTTCTTTTCCATGTCATTTCGCGCTGCTCGTTTTCTGTTTGCACTTTGGTATTATTGCTCAATTTGTGTTCTGTAACTTCTGTTCTGTATCCACTCCTGCTTGGGCCTCACGGCCTGCAGTATGCCATAAATAAATAAAATAAAGTAATAAAGGTTATTCCGTAGAAAAAAAACCTGACCCCAGTAGCCCCGAGAACAATTCGAACCAGCACTGGCAGAAACAGAGGAGTCTCGTTTCTTGATGCTTCAGGCCAATCGGTCATTTGTTTTGACTAGTATAACTTCTTGCTACGTGTCGTTAACAGTAATCTCTATGCTTCATCCGTTCGTTCTGCGTTGCCACCGCGGCCATGCATTGGAGCTGGATCACCCGTGGAGCTGATCACTCGTATCACTCGTGAGGCTCGCCTGTGTCGCAGCAAGGGGTAGCCACACAAGAGAGCGAGGAGGCAGTCAAACCTCTCGCTGAGGCCCATGAAACGGGTCCGAATGTCACGGCGACAGCATGTAGCATTTCCACAAATAACCGTTTATTCGCAGGTGCCGTACGTGATGTTGCTAACATCACGTACGGCATGGTTAGTGGTCTTGCCTTGCTTTCAGCCCTTTGCCGCGCTGTCCCTTTCATCTTTTGTCTCGGCCATCGCCGCCACGATCGCACAAAAGAACCCGGCAGAGAAAAGCCGACCGACCTGATCGTTAAAACTTTCCTGCATTCTGTGACGACACGATTTCACGAGGACAGACTCTAGACACCGAGCAGCAATCCCCCTCTTAACAGTTTTTGTGTGCTCCGAACTATAAGGTAACAGACCTTTTGGGCTCATGGGCGGTACAACCAGTACACCATGGTTCGAAAAGATCATGTGGATGTCTAAAAACTGCAGGGAGTCCCCGGAGGCATTTCATGGGTAAAAGCTAGACCTTTACCATGTTGACTGAACTGAAATAAAATCTTATTCGCCATATCCTGGAACGTCATAGCGTGGTGTTTGCTCAAGAGAACTAAAAAATCATCCACGTACGTAAAAACTTTCAAAACCTTCCTGCCATCTAGGGCAGCTGCCAGTGACTGGTCAATACGTGAAAAAAAAGATGTTGGTTAATACAGGTGCTACATGTGAACCAATGCATACACCACGGCGTTGCAGATAATGATCTTTGTGAAATGAAGTAACAGTAGTGCTAAGGTAAAACTCCAGAAGTGTCATAAAATAATCTAGGGACATGCCTGCAGAATTCTGGAACGCCACTTTTCCGCCACATGCCTTCTTCTACGCCACATGTCCTTGCCGATGTGAACAATTCCGCGTGCGGTACGGAGTACAAGAGGGCTTCGACATCCAGAGAAAACGCGAATCCAATTGAGTGGTTGTGCCCCAAATACTCTGTGACATCTTTTGAAATCTTTGTACCCTTTAAAGTGTTGCAGAATTTCTCCTAAAGACGAGTTCATAAACCAAAAACCTAATATTTTGAGATCTCCACATCTCTCCTCGCCTCCTCGCGCGATTTGCGACCAACGACGGCTCTCGCCGAATCAAATAACTAAGCCGTAGCCTCGTTCAACCGACAATTTTTCAACTTACTTCTTTTCATACAAAATATTATTTTGAGCTGTGCTTGCCTTTTCACCAGTTCGTGTAACAAATGAAGCTACTGCGTCCATGTCTCAAAAACCATAAAACCACTGAAATGAATAGAAACGGGCATTCAACTACGGCAGACTGTCAGAACAGAAAGACCGTGCGGTCGAAAGTATAGGTCCAGCTGGCACGAAGCGCTTTGTCTTCCCCTCACGTTGCAGACGAAGACTCGATTTTGGATGCCTGGGCCAGACCCCGGTGTGCTACCAGCCCGGAATACCACTTGAACGGGTATGCTGCCGGCTTCAGTCACGTCCGACACACGCCGGCTCGAGTGCAAAAAGGGCGGCACTGAGTTCTCAAAATAACAGATAAACCAATTCCAGCTGTGTGTGGGTCACGAAAACAAACCAACAGAAAATGAAGATGTTTTACTTTCTTTTTTGGGCGTGCAGGCAGAAAACTGCAAAGACCCCGATGCATACCGAGCCGGTCGTGGCACAGCATTTGCCCAGCACACTGTTTTACTGCCGCGGAGTTTTCTCAAACGCCGCAGGTCATCCATGCACACGCGAGTATCCGGCTGGCTACTGCTCCCGCCTGCCCACGCAGCTGGCACACCACTGCCCCCCCATCGAAAAGAGTCATGGAGGGGCGCACTCGTTGCCAAATTAAGCAAAGCATACAGTGCAGGAAACTATAGCAACGGTGCAAACCATGTTCCAAACCCGCCAACGAGATTTCCATGCTCGTGCCAGGCTTCCACTTTGCACCCGGAGAATGAACGGAGACGCTGCGACTGCATTTCCGTCCACGAACCGGTGTGTCTATTCGTTCAGATGCATTCAAAAGACAAGAAAGTTCTACGAAGAAGACAACAGCATATATCACGTTGAGTGACTTTCAGCGACACATATTTCCCTTTCGTCCTACGTAACAATTATCTGTCAGTTGTGAATTATCTTTACGGTAACCTACTGCCTGTATTCCTTAAGAGGAGTTTCTTTCGCACCTTTTGATACATGCAACAGCGAGGGATAGACGTATTAGTTCCATACGTGTTAACACACATTCGTTGCAAAATGTCTCCTCCACATTCGTTAGTACGAGTTATTTTTAGTACGTGAAAGGTGCGCGCGCTCTAATTAGCTGAAACAGTTTTTTACACGTGGTTCATGCGCTTAAGGCATTATTGTTGATTGGTAAAAGCGAACACGAGACAAGAGAACATTTTCATTAACAAGTGAATTTTCTGCTTACAACTCACTCTTCGGAATCGGTTTCTTCTTTTTTGTTCCCAGTAGTTATTCAGCTTTATGCAAAGAAATTAGCACGAAGAACAAAGGCAAAGGACAACGGAGGAGACGCATGTGAGGGTTAACAAGGGCTTGTTAATCGTCTCATGTGTGTCCTCCGTTGTCCCTTTTCTTTGTTTTCTCGCGCTAATTTCTTTACATAATGCATCACTAACTAGCCCGACAGCATGCCCTTAGTATTCAGCTTAAACCTCGAACTTTATTACTACCCTCTTATATGTAAAATTCGCTCAGCAAAAGATTAATAAGCGAGAATAAATAATTGATTTAAGTCAGGCGTGTTCTACAGCTCTTACACTCTCTTGAATCTCCGCGTACAAATATTGCAGAGGTGCTTGTTTCGATTGTTTTGTTTATTTTTTTTTACGAAAACAAAGCGAGAGCATCTCTTGACAAGAAACAGGGAGACTCCACCACCGGAATGCGGCTGCTCGGAGGGGAAGGCGTTCTCGAAGTAGAAGAAAAATGTTTGGCGAAGAAAGACTGGCACGTTAAATTGAATTCAAGAGATAAAATAGTTGTGGATAAAAATTACACTGCAAAACAATTTACCGAGGACAGAATAAAAACGATAAAATAAACAAAAGAATCGCATGAGTGGAAAGCAATAAAGAAGGTTAACATAAAAAGGCATAGCAGAAAAATAACATGCAGTTGAATAACTATAGGCAGAAAGAGGTGATTTGTAGAAGTAGATATCATGAGCACAAAGAAAAAGCGCTCCCTTCGAGACGTCAAAATTCTCGCTCGTTGCACGCAAACGGCCATTCAGAGTCTTTTATCCGGACATGTTTTTATTTCTTTGTGTTTAATGGCGCCAACGCATACTTCCTCATTTTGTCAGCTGCACCCGTGAGCGCAGCTTAGCGGAGAACGGTAACATAAAGAAAGGTGAACACGAAGGAACAGGGAAGAAACAAAGAAACCGGGGCGAGAGGAAGAGGGCGGCCATTCTGAGTTTTTCTCTTATGTTGTGCCGCGCTGTCCTCGGTCTAGATAAGGAGCCGGCCTCGCTCATCACTGCCACACGCCGAGCACTGGTGGTCGCTCGGACTAGACGCTATTGTTCCGGAGTAATGAGCGCGTCACCGGCAGCACGCGCATCCCCGACCTCCCCTCCGCAGCTCCCCTCTTGCGTCGAGCCGCAGTCCCAGCAACCCTGCGAGTTCGTAGGAAAGCCTACGAAGCTTTTTCGCGAGCTTGACGTGCCGTTTCAAAGCGTGACGGAAGGGAGCGGTTATTTCTCGCCACACCTATGAGCGGCATAAGGAAAGCGCACCAGTGGTATAATCTGAGGCTGCTCAATTAAGCGTCGTTCCAGATCCCGTCACAGCTGGGAAATATTTAGACACGAAGTGCGGCTCACAAGCATAATCATGACGCCCGCATGGAGCTGGTCGCCCCCGCGGTGTTGACGCCGCGTGGTTTGCACCGTCCCCAAGGCGTCTGTTTTGGTTGGAGTCAAGCGCAGCGAACTGCCTCTCTCTGTTGCGTGCGAACAATTCACTGCGCAAGATGCTGCGTATAACACTGTCGCAACATGCCGCCAAACCGCTGGAGGCACGGCCAGTCAAATGTTTAGGCGAATCCCCCAAGGTAGAGCAGATTTGTAATGAGAGGGTAGGGTAACTGGCGTTGGCACCCACCCAAGCGCAGCCATAGGGTTATACAGCTTCCACAGAAACAGTCTACGCACACGCCCCACGGAATGCGCGTGCGATGGGTGGGGACGTCCATTCGCCACAGTAGACTAAGTGAAAAAAATTCGTGCCCATGCTTCGGCCCGTACACGACTCTACCTCGAATCGGAGAACTTCACTCCGTGAATTAGTTATAGCATCCCTGCGGTGCCCAGAAGCCATGCATGATGTGGGCCTGAAGTCTTGATATGAACACTAATGGAAGCTTTGTGTTTGCATCCTCAGTGTTTATTTTTCTCTTCTCAACATTTTTTTTTTTGCATTCCCTTCTTTTTGTTGCAAAGCATCGAGCGAGAGGGGGTGGAATTTCGACATAACCCAGACGATGGCGAGGCACTGCTTCTCGGTCGTCGAATGGTTAGCCTCGTCCTTCGACACAGAACCCTAGAGCACGCCATTACTTTCTCCACTCCGTCGCTTTTCTGAACGAGGACGGCGCCTACGGTCAGGCTGCTTGCACCGCTATGAATTCAGTCTCAGACATTTCATCAAAGTGCCCGAGGACAGGAGGGGACTGTAAACAACGCTGAAGATTCTTGAAAACTTACGCTTGCGGCGCTTTCCACTTAAATAGCACGTCTGCCTTCGCCAGTTGGGTCAGAGGTTAGGTTATGCGCGAAAAAGTTTTGACACGTATAGTCGGTAATGTTCCCACAGTCCGAGATACCTGCGCACAGCTTTCTTATCGGCATCGAGAGGGAACTGTGCAACAGTAGCCGTTTTCTGCGGGACTGGGCGTACTCCATCCTTGCTTACGATGTTACCTGGAAACAGCAGGTCTTCAGAGGCGAAGTGGCGCCTCTGTGCTTTCAAGGTTAGCCGGGACGACTTCATTGCTTCCTGTACAGTTTGAAGCCTGTTCAGGTGGTAATCAAAGTTCGAGGCGAAGACAACGATGTCATGTAAGTATACTAGACAAGTCTGCAACTTCAGACCTGCCATCTATCTATCCTTCCGTATCTATCCATTACTCGCTGTAACGTTGCTGCATGGCACGGAACAGAGTCCAAATGACATCAACTCGAACTCGAAGTCGCCATCCGCCGTGATGAGTGCGGTTCTCTCTCGGTCTCTCTCATCGACTTCACTTTGCCGGTAGCCGCTGTTGAAGTCCATCGAAGACAAGTACTTCTCGTTGCACAGCCGGTTCATTGTGTCGTCAATGAGGGAGAGGGAGTAGACATCCTTCTTGGTTATGTTGTTCAAGCGGCGGGAATCGATGCAGAACCCAAATGCACCGTATTCCAGTCCAGAATAACCGGTGCCGCCCAGGGTCACTTCGAGTGTTGGATGACTTCGTCGCGAAGCATTTCTTCCAGTTGGTAGCAGATGGTTTGGCGTTCTAGCGGCGACACCCAGTAGGAGCTTTGGCGGAGAGATGTTGGGCGTGTTCGTCGGTGACAATGCGATGCTTGGCAATTGGTGTTTGTCGGATCTTCGACGACAACGAAAAACACTCGCTGTAACTTTAAGGATGGGTGCGGATCCCCTCTTGTAGTGCTGGATGGACGTTGAAGGTGGATTGGTCGGAGAGGGCGAAGGTGCCTCCAACGTAAGATATTACTTACGGTGGGCTACATGCCTCTCAGTAATTTAGGAGCCTAAAATCAATAGTTAAAAAGTTAACTCTTGAGTATTAGTTAATCAGGCTGTTAGTTACCACGTCTTAGCTGTATTCTGATGTACTACACCGCTGGCAATGCTATGCCTAAAAGAGAGCTCCTCTAACTCAAAAAGCCTAAATTCTAAAAATTGTGTAAAGTCTTAAGTGAAGCACTCTGTATATGCGCTCTGCCAACGCGCGGAAGCGGCACGGTGAATGACAAACTTGTCCAGCTTGCTCGGATTGGTGGAAACGTTTTAAGGACGTTTGTATATGCAAAGTAATGTAACTACGGTGAATTGGATGGGATTCGAACACACGACCCTTGTTTGCGAGACGGGCACGCCACCCATAGGCCACAAACGCTTTTTTTTCTTCCAACATAGTATTTGCTGTGCGAGGTTATGCATTTACCGAAGGGGCCATAAACAGATTATTTACAAATATCTCAGCTAGTGGCTGCACTGCACTAGCTAGACAGAAGAGAACTAAAATGGCGGCAACGATAGACACCAAATCAACAGCGGGAACCAGCCCGGTAGAAAGTCTCGTTCATCATAAATCTCCCTGAGCTGGAGCATCATTCGGCTGAAACGGCTTCTGAGTGAAACAAGAGGTTCAGTATTGGGGTCTAACATGCGCGTTTTCCATAGGCTGTGAAGTCCAATGAGAAAAAAAACATGTCATGGGTCGTAAACAGGTTGAGTGGCCACAAGGTAACGTACAGTGTAGGAATTTAAATAGCGTCCTTTGCAGCACATCCCAAAACAAAATCGCATCCTTGCAGTTGATAGAACAGTGTTCAATGGTCTGAGGTACATCGCGCAGATGACAGTTTACAGTTAACGCGCTGTGGTATTTGATTTGCTGTGGGGAATTACGGACATGTACTGATGCGTGCATTGTTAATTATAACTATGATAATTAGTGATTAGGTAATTCAACCAGATTAACTCTACTTCTGAGATGGTTCCTTGTACTTGAACGGCTTGATGCGTGTGTATGTGTGATGTATCGATGTGTCAGGTGCGATTCGGGCATTACCAATCAGGAAAAGAGAGAAAGAGGTATGAACCAGCCGCGGGCCCGCACAGTGCGCCACCGCGTGGTGATGCGATGCTACTTTGACATTACGTTTCGTCTGTTCGGCACAAAGTTTCCATCCGTCGCGGAGTGCACCTAGGGGCGCTGCCATCCCGTTCATTTGCAGACAAAGCAAAGCTACACGCCCCCCCCCCCCCTTCCCTCCCCGCGCTCGACTGCCTGATAACGCTGCCGCGTTCTATACTCTTAAAGGCGAAGCTTAAGCGCCCTCCATCATTTCTGTTCTTCTTTTGGGTTGACCTCTTCTTTCCAGGTGGTGTCGCTGAGGTAGAGATGTTTTTTGGTCTCCACGCTAAGCTGGTAGAGTGCGTTTTTCAACTTTGGGGGCGAGTCTGCGGCACCTCCTGGTTCGCTATAAACGAGCGGTAAAGCCATGGCAGTTTGTTGTATCAGCGACGAATCGCCATTCCTCTGACGCATATTTTCACGGTAGCAGAGAACTCGTTCGTAATAAGCGAGCGTTCGTTATATCTAAGGCCGTTATAAGTGGGCTCTACTGTAAACGTCTGTACAGCTGATGTCCCGCTCTCTAAGCGTAGGGCCAGAAGGGGACTTGTGCACACAAAGCGGAAGCACGGCACCCCACGAGCAATGCGCATTCCATGCGAATAATGCAGCGTCCGCGTATCCTCCCTCCCTCTTCCACCATGGACGATTGGAGACGCCGCTTCCCAGCATTCTTCTTCTGCTCCCAACCAAGCCTGCCTGGTTTGGGAATGCGCAAACGAGGTTACTTTCTCTCGGAGGAATTCACGTGGTCTCCTCATTCTGCGAAGCCTCGCGGGTACCCAGACGTTCGGGTTGTTCGTCGAATAATGAGGCAAGGGCTTCCAGCCCATGCTTGCTCATAGATAAAGGACGCGCGCCTGAATACAGATTTCATACACGGCAAATCAGCTAGGAATTAAATCCATGCAAACTGCGAGGATGCTTAGAATGACAGCGGCCGAGCAGGGAACACGTAGTCCACACACGGAAAGCGGCGCCTGTTTCCTCTGTGTTCGTTGTTTTTTTTCGGCGCTGCTTCGGAGTTTCTACATACTGTCAGCTAGGCCGACACACCACTCATGTATATAAGAGTGCCAGATGTTCAGCCCTTGTGTTGGAGGTCACGTGACGCAAGCACTATGTCAGGTTTCCTACAGTGGGCATTTCAGCAGAGCGCGCCGCTATAACATTTAAAAACATGGTCTTTGAGGTATGAAGATCGCTTTTGTGGCATAGTAATACTGCAGTGATGCGGATGCCAGGGAACGCGGGAATCGAATGAGCTAGTACACTGGTTAACGAAATTGTAATATTAGATAACGTTTAACTGTTTCGGTCAGGTGCGTGGCTGCAATGAGAGATTTGTTGCTGGACATTAATAATTGCCATATCATTGTTGTTTTAATTTCTAAAAATCGATTGCCCTTGGCGATGTGGCTGAGCAAAGTCTGGGTATTTCGCGCGCCATTTGGAAACCGCGCGTTTTTTGAACCAGCGCAGCAACCAACGCCCACCGCTTCACGTCACCCGGCGACAAAGGTAACGCGCCCATAGCTGCTCCGGCCGGGCTGGAGCAGCAGGTGGCAGCGGCGAGCGCCGGATACCAGGCGGTGTAGCGTTTCTCTGTCCCGAGTGGTACTATACTGCGACAAAAGCCTCCAGGACATGCAGGCTGCAACCGAAGCCTTTTGTTAACCGACGACATGAGACATCTGCACAGTGGGGCGCGATGAAAGTCGTCACGTGAGGCAGTGAAACGAGGCGATCGCTGATAAACGTAGTCCTTATCATGCATCAAGATCGCTTTTCATGTGCCGTGGAGATTTTCGCATTAGACAGCACTAAAATCCATCATTTGCCGCGTTTGCATGAATTCGAAAGAGTGCGGGTTCAATTCCAATTTTCATTTCTTTCGCATTTATTTTACAGAAAACACAAAACACTTTTTGGACCCATAGCCAACGACTAGTTCGGGCCCAAGCACACAAAATACATAAAAGCAAATTCAAAAACGGCGGACTTATACAGAATAGCGTAAACGTAAAAACAAGATTAAAAGCAAAGCAGTCTAAATAAAACTAGTAGATAACATTCGCAGAGACAAAAAAAAAGAAAGAAAACATGATACGCTTTGAAAACATGATACGCAAAGAGAACTTTCGGACATCGAGTGTGAGTACAGACTATCGTGTTACATACAAAGTACATAATAACAGAAAACTATCATAAAAAAGGAATTTCAGGTTAAATAAATTATTTCAGTTAAGTGTTTGTTAAACATACCACCAAAACTGTGTGAGTTTTTCGGAGAGACGGGTATTGCCTTCCAGATTTTTACCCCAGCAGGCTGCACTAGACGCTCACCATATGCATTGCGGATGGGAGGGAGGATGAAATTGCCGAAGGGGAGGTTTCTAGTGGACCCAAGCGGTAGTGAGGGTTGAGTCTGTTACTCAAGAGAGTGGGTTTGAAGAAGGAAAGGCGCGACCCATCCTTCACTTTCTTTCTCAATGTATATTGATAAACTACCATTCATGACCTCAGAGAATCTGGCATATGCGCTCCACCCCATTTTTATTCTTCTAGTTATTTCCCTTTCATGACCCTGATCAGCTGTCACTTGCTGCCCTAAGCATACATGGTCCCTTACTACTTCTAGCCCCTCGCTACTAATTGCGAACTGCTCTTCCCTAGCTAGTCTGTTGAACATTACTTTGGTTTTCTGCATGTTAATTTTTAGACCCACCGTTCTGCTCTGCCTGTCTAACTCATTAATCATGTTTTGCAGATCATCTCCTTAGTGACTCAGCAAGGCAGTGTCATCAGCGAATCGAAGATTACTGAGGTCTTCTCCATTAACTGCTGTCCACAACTATTCCCAATCCAGGCATCTTAATCTCTCCTGTAAACAGGCGGTGAATAGCATTGGCGAGATCTCGTCTCCCTGCCTGACACCATTCCTTAATTAAATTTTATAGCGGACTTCTTTAGGTACAATGGTAGCTGTGTAGTCCTCATATACATCTTCTAGTATTTGAAAATAACACTCTTCTACACCCTGATTCCGCAATGCCTGCATAACTGCTGAGGTTTATACTGAGTCGAATGCTTTCTCGTAGAGCTGGATATATTTTGCGCATTTCTCTGTCACCTGATTGATAGCGTGAATATGGTCTATTGTCGAGTATCCTTTACGAAAGCCTGCCTGATCATATGGCTGATTGAAGTCTAAGGTTGTCCTGACCCTATTAGCGATTACCTTAGTAAATACCTTGTAGGCAACAGACAATAAGCAGCTCGGTCTGTAGTTTTACAAGTCGTTGACGTCTTCTTTCTTAAGAGTTCAGATTATGTTAGCGTTTTTCCAGGCATCCGGTACGCTCCAGGTCATGAGCCATTTCGTATACAGGGTCGCTAGATTTTCTAGCACAACCTCCCCCCCCCCCCCCCCCCCCCCAAGAGATCTGCTGTTACCTCAACCTCACCAGCTGCTTTCCCCCTTTACATTGCTCCTAAGGCTTTTTTTACATCCTCCTTCGTTATTGACGGGATGTCCCATTGCTGTGCTCTACTGCCTCTCTCATTAACGCTCTGATTACATTGGCTACTATATAGATTTATGTAGAACTCTTCGGCTACTTTAATTATCTGATTCCTGTTGCTAATAACATTTCCCTCTTTGTCTCGTAGCGCATACATCTGGCTTTTACCTACGCCTAGTTTTCTGTTCGCTGCTTTTAGGCTACCTCGGTTCTTGCATGCTAGATTTTCTCCAAGTCAAACTTCCTTATGTCGGTTACCTAGCGCTTATTTATTAACTTTCATAGCTCTTCCAGTTCTGTTCTGTCCGTAGGGTCAGACGCTTTCATGCTTTGGCGTTTCTTAGTTAGACCTTTCGTCTTCTGAGATAGCTTGCCTGTATTCTGTCGAACCATCTTACCGCCTACTTCTAGCGCACACTTCGCAACGGTTTGATTTGGTTTATCAGAGTCTAACGTCCCAAATAGACTCAGGCTATGAGGGACGCCGTAGTGGAGGGCTCGGGAAATGTCGACCACCTGGGGTTCTTTAACACTGACATCGCACAGTACACGGGTCTCTAGATTTTCACTTCCATCGAAATTCGGGCAGTATGATAGCTGTGAGATTATCCTTCATTCTTTCAACATTAAGATCGTCTCCCTCAGTTAGGGCAGAATATATGTTCTGCAGCGATATGCTGAATTCCTCTACTTTCCCTCTTACAGCTAACTCGTTAATGGGCTTCCGCTTCATCGCACACGTACATGCACTGTGCGGCGTCAGGAGGAGGAGAAGGAAACAACTTTATTACAAAAAAAAAAAAAAATCTTCCAGGGTGGTCCCCTACTGGTCCAGGAGTCCACGGCCTAGTGCTTCACGTAAAGCCCGATCCACCAGCCATTTCTGGCCGGCGGGCTGAGCGGTGCGTAAAGCAGCCTCCCAGGAAGAATAAGTGGGATTGGGGATGGGGGGTACTGCCTTTGGAGAAGGACATTCTCAAAGGTAGTGGAAAAGTGTGGATCTGGGCACGCCACAGGTGGTACAATCAGGAGGAAAGGTGGGGTGAAAGCATGAGAGAAGGTGGGGGGAAATAAAACAGCCTAGTCTGTAATTGTCGCCATGTGGCGCTGGACGAGGGCGACAAGGTACTGTGGGGTGGTGGCAGTGTCATGCGGCTGAATTTGTAGAATTTTTGTGATTTGATGATATGTAGAGAGGACCGATGAAGATCCCCACGTGCACGTTGAATGCACGTTCAAGATCCCCAGGTGGTCGAAATTATTCCGAAGCCCTCCACTACGGCACCCCTTTCTTCTCTCATTCCCTCCTTTATCCCTTCCCTTAATGTTCGGTTAAGGTGTACACCGAGATGTGAGACAGATACTGCGTCATTTCGTTTTGTCAAAAAAAAAAAAAAAAAGGCTACTAGCGCGCACGCGCGGAACTGGACTGCACATATTCGCTTCCTTATTTGCTCTTCACACATTCAAATCGCAAAACCATTATCTGTTCTTTTTTGTCCGGTCGAGGATGGCAGCCAGAAAAAGGGCTATTTATTTTGTTTTGGCTATTTTGGGCCATTTATTTTGTATGTATGCACTCCTCACTCCCAAGATAGGCGTAAGATTTGAATGGGACACTTAAGCTCGGCCTTGTAAGGGCATGACGCGATAGCGTAATAGGTGAATTCCCATATATGCAGAATTGGTCATCCTCTACTGAACATTCACAGATCCCTGGGAACCCTCACAACACTCCTGGCGCAGAGGTGCAGCGATTAAGAGATGCTCCACTGCCCTGCGATGGCCGGTGCTGCCACCGGTGAGGCTTGTGTGACCCGGGTTGCTCTTCTCGAGCAACCTACCGGGCAACCTGTAGGGGCCAATAAAAAATTCGCTGTGGCTTAGCTTGGTTAAGCCCGGTAATTGCGAAACCAATATCCGCACATACGCCATGGTTCAGCTGGTAGTGTAGCAGGTGGTGGTGCTTGTGGTTAGACTTGTGGTGCTGCATCGGTTATACAATCCAATCCAATCAAATACAATCCAATCTAATCTAATCGAATGTAACGCTAGGCCGCCGTTCATGTGCACCGCCGTCGCACACGGACGGCGCGAGATGGTCGCCCAGCTCTTCGGCGTGACGTCACAACACCTGTGGCGCTCCTGGCGGAGAGAGCGGGAGTTAGGCCGCCGTTCATGTGCACCGCCGTCGCGCACGGACGGCGCGAGATGGTCGCCCAGCTCTTCGGCGCGACGTCACACAGAGGTCATGCGAAAGGTCATTTCATGTGCACCGCCGTCGCACCGCAAAGGCTTGAAAGTGAAAGTAGTATTGCTTTCGCAATAAAATTAATTTAGCTGCCACCTCCCACGGTGGCGGACGTTCCGGCTTGTCGCCTTTACACGCAAAACAAGAGGCTGACCTCGAAGCATTTCATCAACAGTAATATAATGACACAAGTAGAGCATAAATACTTAGGTGGGACATTCACAGCCGACTATTCACGGATTATGCATGCTGATACCGTGGTTGCAAAAGCTGCCAAGGATCTTAAACTTTATGCAGCGAAATCTGAGACACGCGCCGTGTTCCTTGAAATCAACAGCCTATTTAACATATGTTCTACAACTGCATGAATACGCTCGTGTCGTATGAGACACCTGGTAAACAACAGTGAGCAATAAAATTGAAAATAATTCAAAACAGAGCAGCAAGGTTTGACCTGTGTCGGTACTCGAGAACTGATAGCTGCACCGACATGAAAAATGAATTAGGATTGGAAACTTTTTCGTCTCGACGAAGAAAATGACGACTTAAAATCTTGTATCAAACATATCACGACAAAAACCGGCATTCGAAAGGAAATATACTTACACAGGCCAGATTATGTCTCTGCTCGCGCTGATCATTGTCTTAAGATTTTGGAATACCGTGGCAGAACTAATATACATGCCAATTCCTTTTTTGTGTCTTCCATCAGCGAATGGAATCGGGTTTCAGGTCATCAAGTATGCTGTGCAAATGAAGTCCCCCCCCCCCCCCCCCCCCTGCTGTAGCACCCTCGAGTTAATCCTTGAATAAAGAACGAATAAAAAGTGAAGGTGACGTGACAAAGGTGGCCCACCTGAGTTGCTTCGACGGGGATTTTTCGCTCACAACGTCGACGACGACGCCCGATTATCTGCAGAGCGTGAGCCTTAACGTTATCTCGCTAGTGTTTCACGACTAATGAATTATAAAAGAGGACGCCGGAAGACAGTAGAGCTTCGGTAAGGCAGTTTGATATACCGTCTATTAAAAAGTAGACGGGACTCACCTTTCGAATTTCTGTCTTCATCGTCCAATTCGAGTTTGCGCAACGCCAAGTCCTCCTCCAAGTCTGCATAGTCTGCGAGGGAAACAGACGGAAGCGCGTGAAGAAAATGGAGACAGCCACGCGCACCAAACAAACCAGACAAACACTGTTCACAGATCGAATAATCTGTCATATCTGTTGAATAAAACAAAAAATTCAGGAGGGCACTTCGTTGACCTGAAGTGCGACGAGGCGACAGCCTTTAGAGCGGTGTTGCTGCTTGTGTCACTGGTGTGTGGTTAAGGTGTCAATTATGTACACAATTATTTGCGAATCTTAAATGCTGGAGACATTGGAGGGCGTTTGGGAGGCACCCGTCTGATTCGACGCCTTTCTGCAAACACTCTCCAGCGTCCCAGACAAGAACTACATATGCGTTGGCAGGAAGCAGCGTAGCCATCAGCACGCTCGGCTGCGGAACGGAACAATGGTGGTTCGAATCCCATCGGCTGTAAAGTTTTTTTTTTTCCTGACTAGAAAAAGCGCGACACCTCTCCTGACAACCTTCTGTCGACAATGGTGAGGCATTAAAGGCTGCCGCCTTAAAAATTTGCGCGCGTCTAGAGAGTCCTCTCAGGAAACCGTAGCGCGACGACTGCGTCTCGTATAAAGTTAAAGTAGAAAAGTAAAGGAATGCCGACCGAAGGTCGTTAAAATGTTAGACGTTGCGGCTTCCGAACGGAAGCCTTGTTCACTAAACGGGAAGCATGAAGCTTAAGTGCGCCTCAGTAATCGCCCCAGACATCTTGCGTACGTACGTAGGCGGGATATTACCGTCGCTGCCGTCGTTCATGCTTCACGCTTTCCGTTTAATGAACAAGGCTGCGCGCAGAAGGTGAAACGTCTAACATTGTAACAACAACCTTAGGTTTGGTTTGGTTTATGGGGTTTAACGTCCCAAAGCGACTCAGGCTATGAGAGACGCCGTAGTGGAGGGCTCCGGAAATTTCGACCACCTGGGGTTCTTTAACGTGCACTGACATCGCACAGTACACGGGCCTCGAATTTCTCCTCCAAAGAAATTCAACCGCCGCGGCCGGGATCGAACCCGCGTCTTTCGGGCCAGCAGCCGAGCACCATAGCCACTGAGCCACCGCGGCGGATACAACAACCTTAGGTCGGCGTTCTTTATGCTATCGGCATTAACCTACTACACGGCCTGACGAGATGTTGTCAAACCTTAGATTTCAGCTTTCGCATAAACGGCCTGAGAACGCGGCCAAATCGCGAGCGATCCGAACAGCTGCACAGTCTGATTTTTAAGCATGAAATACTTTTAACTCCCAGTGTCTGCAGATTCAGGCGACTGTTTTAACGTGCGCACTTTGATGTAAGTGGAGCAGTCCAGAGCATCGTGCCACCTTCGAAGAGGGCCCGCTACAGCAGATGACGCCAGGCGCGCATTTTGAAACGGCCGTCGTAGAAGGATGCACCTGGCTTCTGTCACGTGGTAGGCTCCATAAATCACGCGCGTTACTTCCGGCAGTCACCAACGTTTGCGACTGAGGAAGTGGCCGTGGGCGCTTTGGGCGCTCCGTCGCTTGTGCCTCTGTGAGTGCACAAGAAAATGCGGCAATGTGGTCTTGACGATTTCAAGCCTCGCGTTGTGACCTCAGTCCGTAGACCCGAGGTCAAAGCGAGTGCGGTCTCGAAACCGCCGAGCGCGTGTCACTACGAGGAGAAATAAGTGCTCAAATTTTTGGGAAACATTAAACTTTTTCGGAACCGTTACGCACAGAAGCATCTATACGCCAAAGCATTCTAGCTGTGCAAAGAAAAGCGAGGCCGACAAATAGAGCAATAGGATCTCATAGCAGAGGTGCATGTTTTGCGGCACTGCAGTTTTAGCCAGGTTTTGCATCCTGGAGTTGAGCGGTCTGACCTACTTAGTTTTACATGATCAAGTAAAACAGCGCAAAAACGAATATGTTTCTCGGGCGTTTCCTCCTGGGGTACTAAAGTAACACTCCACCCCCCTCCACTCATAATCTTTGGCACATTCGAAATCAGTGAAGAGGGGCGCAGACATGTGCTTTCAGAATTGCCTCGGAAGGTCATGTTGCTAGCTTTCGTCAATGAAAAGGTGGCCTTTTTGAGACAAGGTGTCCGCTGGACATTTCAGTTCCGGTCACGTACTGCTCACGTGTCCACTACTTTTCCCTTTCTGAACTTCGAGATAGCTTTCATGGATTAGGGAGCCTCCGCCACTAATCTCAGCTAGACACAGCGCTTGACTTCGTTCTCCACTTTCGGTGTTTTTTGTGCTCAGTGTCCGTCTCTACCTAACGATTCGGGAGTCGAGAGGAGGCCGCGCGTGCCTTCCAACAGAAAGCAGATGCAGACAGGCACGGCATCGACGCGTAACCGTCAAGGCGCGCCGAAAACGGAGGAGGAGGGGAGCAGTTCGCCCTACTTTCCCTTCAGATACTTTAAGCGCTTTGCGATGCGCTCTCCCCTTCGTCGCGATCTTCATCTGCAGAGTACGCGAACGTCGCACTGGAAATTTATCAAGCGTGATAGGGGTCCGCGCGAGTGCGAGGGTGAAGCTTGTCGTCACTCGGGCCATTCTTGCATCGAGCGTGCGGCACGAGACAGCAGCACCGCGGTGCGGTCCCGCAGGTGCTCCCGCGCCCAGAGCCGTGGTCTCTCCACTTTTGCTCGTTAGTGTTCTGCACTCCCAGTCGCAGGTGGTACGGCTCTCCACTAGTCGGACCGGCCGACAAGTCCTCACTGATTTAAACACCAATTGCCCCCGACAGCTAGACGCTAAAAACGACATTAAAGCCTCATGGAGAGGACAATTCAAGGCAGCTCCCCTACCCAGGAATATGCACCCCGATTTTCACCAGTCAAGACGACAAGCACGAGCCGAAGCTATGAAAAGGCACTACGGCGGGCGCGAGGGCGTGTCCTATGTCGATGCAGCGGTTCCTGAGCAGGGAATGACGGCCGTCGCGGTAGTGCATCAAAATATAACAATGGACGTACTAGTACTGGCTAGCCAGGACATACTGGCTGCGGAAGAAGTGGTGATTGCTTTAGCTGCAACACACACTAGCTCAGAACACATTCTTACAGATTCACAGACAGCGTATCGCAATTACCTTAGGGGCAGGATCGCACCACTAGCAGCTAAAATCCTGCAAGATAGCTACACCCGTGGCTACCAACCCACACACAAACACTTAATATGGGTACCAGGTCAACAGGGCATCCCAGGGAACGAGAGCGCACATGCCTCAGCCCAAGCATTTCTCCTCCGGGCCCCTATTGCGGATGCCGTGGAACCTCCTACCCCACTACTAACTTATAACAACATAATTCAGCACTTAAGATTATCCCGTCGTGTCTACCCTCCGCCGGCTAAGGCACTGGACACAGGGGAGGAACTACACCTCCGAAAGCTACAGCCCAACACTTACAACAACCCACGAAGACTACACGCAATTGACCCGGAGTCATTTGACTCAGACTGCAAATTCTGCGGGGAGAAGGCGGACCTGTACCATATGGTATGGGCCTGCCAACGAAATCAGGTGGTCACTGTCAATAACCAGCCAACGCATGAGGGGTGGGAGGCAGCTTTGACCAGCTCGGATGAAACGAGTCAAAACGAACACATCGAAAGAGCGCGGAGAGCAGCCTACGCTAATGGGGTTCCGGACTGAGAGCTCCACCCGCCGCTACAACCTCCTAAACAATTTCATTGAAATATTTTCACCACCACCTCCACTTTTGCTCACGACTGTACTATAAGCAACGAATGAAACGCGAACAAGAAAACTGAGGAAGCCACACAAATACACCAACATATTAGCTCCTAGAGAGCAAATACAAGCGAGGTCGGTTAACACTTCTGTAGAAGAGTCATCACGCTTCCGAAATCACATTTCTCTCCGCTTGTATATAACTTCCCATTCCAAAGAATTTGTTACTTTTGTGTGCGTGGCTCAACTGTCTTGTTCGCGTTTCATTTCTTGCTGGTAGTACATCATCATCTTCATGAGCACATATACATCGTGGATTGCTTGCATGCCCAGTTCTATGTAGATCTACTATCCAATACTACGTTATATCGACCGTCCAATACTCACAGTTTAGAAGACGCTGTCGGTGTTCTAGAAACACCTGATGAATTTCGCTGTGATCACGATCCGGAAGCGCGGGAATTGAGGTGTGTTTTTCATGTTGGTTTAGACGGGAAATGTATCGGCAAGTCTCAGTTGCTCGCATGACTTGAAATGGGGGCTGCCGTGCCTCCTCAATAACCAGAGAGCTAGCAGTTGCTTGCGGCACGCCCAAGCACGCCCGAGCACATCTAGCTAGCAGCCTCTGTAAGTGCTCTTCTGTGGTTCGCGAATGCCGTGTAGAGTAGGCAATCGTTTGTTGTATGGGAGCATGCTCTGCACTTTGAGCAGAGATGGCGTCCAACTGCCCCAAGACGAACCAGGAAGTGTGCGAAAGGCACTTACCCCCCGAGTAGAACCGATCTATAGTTTTTACGTGTGGGGCCCAAGACAGTGTCACAATTTACTAAGTATCCAAATCAGGCTCTGTGACATTCCCAGCGAGGCAGCGTGCGATGCACTTGGTGGCTCAGGCAGCGGAAATCACGGCGAGCAGGTATTAAAAATGCCTGCACGAGTAGCGCTGTCGACTTCCGGCAGTAAAGCAATCCAAGTAGCAGGACCCCGGACCTTTCTCCTTCTACAGTTCCACGCGCGTCTAGGCTTTCTTGTGCGCCCACCAAAGACATGGCTACAAAGTCACCTTTGCACCATGGGACGGACATTCGGTGAGACTAAGCCCAGGCTCGTTAGCGCAGCGTCGTCTCTTCTTCGTTATGACAAACAACTCTTTAAAAAGAAAGGAACAGAAGGAGGGAAATAACAACCAAACACCGGTGACGTCGCAACAGTGAAGGAGCACCGACGACGCACTTTTAATAAAACTTGGGTATTTGGCTCACAAGTTCTAAGGCGAGCTAAAGGTCCTCCTTCGCGCACCGCAAAAAAAGAAAGAACGCTTCGAGTGAATTTCCCCAACACCGCCACGTGAGAGTTTTTAGTGAAACGCCTCTCTGGCAACAAACCAGCGGTGCGAGCCAGCTACGGCTCCAACAAACACTTTGCCACTGTGGTCGATATCGCATGTTTAGTGCAGCACTGTAACAGGATCGGCGCTCGAGTAAGCTCACCTGCATCGCCGTGCGACGCACTTCTCTGCTCATAAAGTGTAAATACTTTGGGTTTCTCGCGCAGGTTATAGAGAGAGAAATGCACAGAGGCCAGAGCTCGCACACCCAAATTTCTTGCACAGTAGCGAAGCACTCAAAACAAGGTGAAGGCAACCCCTTCATTTTGAGTTGTACGCCAGCCACCTCCATAACATAGGACAAGGGTGCAGGAAAGACATACACTACATGCCTATAATTAATGAGTGCTCTTTTTTAAAATGCACCAATGTGCTGTGCGACGTCAACGCACGTTGAAGAACCCCAGGTAGTCTAAACTAATCCGGAGCCCTTCACTACGGCATCCCTCAGAGCCCATGCGTCGCTTCTGGACATTTACCGAGCGGAGATTGAACAGCACAGATTTTCGATCATGGGAAAGGTTAGGCCAAAGTGAACATTAAGAGCAGAACTTCCCAGAACAAGGAACACAGTCAAGACGCTAGCATCTTTGGCGTAATCACTTCTTTTTTATATTGTTTTCATCGACTACCGCGTCTGCTTCTATGAAAAAGGCTTTCTTTTCATCATCCATGGCAGAATGCTTTTCTGAGTGTCACCACGCAAAATGCTTCCGTCCCTTCTAATGTCCCTCTGGCTGGAACTTTGCACAGGGCGACGACTTCATACCATTTGGATTCACAGCCGTAGCCGCTCATTCGCTGCCCTCTTCCCGAGCCCAGGTGCACCGTGGTCGCCGGCTCTGTGGTTGGAGTGCACGCAACAAACACGGCGCGGCCAAGGCGCGATCATCGCCTCTCACCTGGCGCCAGGCTCAGGCGAGGGGTACGCGGGGCAGAAATAGCCGAGCGTGAAGCAAGGAGCCGCCTTTCCATTCTTCAAAGCGTGAGTGCAAGAAAGCATGGGAGAGGAAGTGCGGCGACGGCGGTCGCGGGCTGCTGTCGGGGCGCGACCGAAAGCTTCTGCCGCGCTGTTAGTAAACAAGAGTGGCGGCCAACGAGTCACTCCGCGGCCTTCCCAGGTCACTAAGGAAATCGTCCGGTTCTTGCCTTTCAAGCATGAAATGCTTTTGTCCCCATTGTCGGTAAACCTCTTCCGGAAAGTTCGGCAAGCCTGAAGTCGAACGCAAGGCTGAAGTTGTCCAAAAACTTCCACACTTCCCCATTGGAATGGTGCCGGTGCCAACAGAGGAGCAGCTTCCTTTTTCGACGCCATAGACCACTTAGCCATCGGATTTATTTTTTTTTCAGGCAATCACATGACCAAGGTATGTTTCAGGGCAAGTACCTGGCACCTGGCCGACCAGAATGACTGAATCCTTCTTGAGTTTTTTGTTCGTTTTTTGTTCGTGGGTTTGCTTCTGTACTGCGTGGGTCAATATGTGCCTGCGCGCTTACCCTGTTTCCTTTGGCTTTATTGGTATTCGCCTTTATTTGCGCATGTGCCCTACATTCACGGGTTTTGGGTGCTGTATAAAACGAGCGGATCGCCCTCCTTCGAAATAAAAGTCGTTAGTTCAGCGCCCTGTATGTCTCGTCTCTCCTTCGTCCCTCGTCTGTCAGCGCTGCATGTTCAGGAGAACCACGTGACGTATGTGCAACAACTATCTGAAAACCAACCACGCAAGCAGCAAAAGGGAGCCAAGGCTGAGCAGGCGATCAAACGGCGGTAGCGATCCGGAGTCGAATTAGTTCGGACACGGTGCGTTTACACTACTGCACTACACTCCACTCCACTGACGAGCCATTAGACCGTCACTGCGAGTCTGCTGCCTCCTCACAGTTTTGCCAGATGATTGCACACTAGACCATCGCCTCAGACTCTCGCGCTGTATTAGAAAATGTAGTCTTCGCCGTCCTTCATGTTTACCAAGATGGCTGAAGATCGGCAATCACAGTGGCTCGTCATAGAGCGAGAGACGTACGATGAGCGCACGGCCAGCCACTAGAAAAAGAATGGACGGCGCGTAATGGACCAAAGGAATTAAAGGAAGAAACATCGCGACGAAACACGGACACATGAAGAAACGACACACACACGAGCGCTGTCATTTCTTCGTGTGTCCGTGTTTCGTCGCGCTGTTTCTTCCTTTAAATGCATTACCAACTAGCCCGGAACCTTGCTCTTGATCTGGACCAAAGGAAGCCGAGTGCACTGCCCGGCTTAGAAAGAAACTTGACCGACGATTACGGTACCGCCTAATGCGAAGTTTAAGCGCAGTTTGCTTATGTCATATATGAAGAGAGAAAACTCGGACCACTCTTGAGCTGCCCTTAAATGTAACGGGGAAGCATCGTGGATACAATCAATTAATGGCCTAATATTACAGCAGAAATGCAGGTCATTACTTATGTACGACTTCTCTTATTACGGAGATTCCACAAACTAATTAAGCTAAACAAGAAACTGACCATCAGATCATGCTCCTATGCAACGAATATCTTAGCATAATTGAAGCAGCAAAGTGTGCTTTCACAGCTCATAAGTTCAATAAAATGCTGGCGCTCTTTCCTGTCAACACAGTAACACTGCACCTGATCAGATTGAAATGTATGTTGTTTTTTAATATAATAATTTATCTATATTGCATTCAGTGCAAATAAGTTCATTTCAGAAACCAGTCTGAATTAGCCAAAATTGATTTGTCTTCTGGTTGTTGCATTGCCTTGTATTCCTCCACACAAAAAAGGCAACTTTCAAACTGCCTTTTGTATAAGATATCCTCATTTGTCTCCTTGGTCTGCCTTTTTTGTTGTTTATATCGCGTCTCCCATTTTGTATTACATTTTTATATATACTCACATGCATTTTCTATGAGCCGAAACAGAAACGCATTTTGTCTTTCATGTGTGCCATATCTTCTTATTGAGCTCCGGGTACAATTATTACGAATTTTTCTAAACGCTTATTCAAATTGTTCATTCTACTGAATGCATCCGTTATACACTGTTTGTGTTAGTATATAACTGCTGCTGGGCCCTGCGGCGTCAGGACCTAGTCAGGGGGCCTATGCCCTCCTTTAGCCCTGCCTCGCATGCAATACCTGCGTATTGCCGAAGAAACAACACTGAAAAAAAAAATCAGAAATGAACGACAAAACCTGATACAGTTTGTTAAAGAAATTGACGGTGACTACAAAGCTAACTTATGGTTTATGGGTGGGTTTAAAGCCCCAAAGCAACTTAGGCTATGAGGGTCTCCGTAGTGAAGGGCTCCGGAAATTTCGACCACCTGGAGGCTCTTTAAAGCGCACTAACATCGCACAGTGCACGGGCCTCTAGAATTTCGCCTCCACAAAAATTCCACCACCGCGACCGGGATCGAACCCGCGTCTTTGGGTTCAGCAGTCGAGCGCCATAACCACTGAGCCACCGCGGCAGCTGCAAAGTTAACTTAAACACACTCAAAAACGCAAAGCGTGTGTACATGTACGACAGCGCTACTGATGTTGTAAAAAATAGTGTAGCTAAGCTTACCGGTTTGGCGCATTAATCAGCGAAAGCTGGTTGGGATTAGCGGCGTTTCTTGCGGGTAAGGTCAGTCTGGCACATGCATGCAACGAGGACGGCATAGCGGTGGAACAAGCACGTTTACAGACATCTTATGCACGCGAAGAGTTAACCGGACATAAACCGGGCATGCGTTTCTGTTTCGCGCACGTTTATCTACTTGGCTTCTCCTCTCTTTCGAACATGTTTAGCTACTTGGTTTTAGCCTGTTTACTTCGAGCACGTTTTGGTATTTGGCTCAGCCCCTCTGCTTTGAACTCGTTTGGTCAATGGGCTTCGCCGCTTTGTGAGACAGCACCATTGCACGTTCAGCTCGGATGTCAACACGTTTTGGACTTTTCCGTGGAAACGGCGCACACTTTTCGCGAACATTCACCGTGGACGCCTCTTCGCACCTAGTGAACGCGGCACTGAACTCCGAAGCTGCGTTTCATATCTCGGTGGACACGCAGGCTCAGCAGGAGTGGCGAGGAGGACAGGGAGCAAAGGGTAGTTAGGTAGATGGAAGTGAAAGAAGAAAGAAAGGAGGAGGTGCCGCGGCTTCTTGAGGGTCCGGTAGCGCTTTCTCCCTTCGTTCTTTAATTCGTTTATCCTTTCCCTCACGGCGCTGTCTTGCGCCTTGAAAGCTTCATGGCTGACTCCAAACGAACTTCTCAGTATCGCAATCGCGTAAACTATCGAAGAGCAGCCGGCTTATTGGGAATTCGGAATACGACGCGGTGCAAAGTGCGCTTGTAAACGACAGCATTATGCGTTAACACGTTTTGGCGGGCTAGTTGGTTAAGCATCTTGAATAAACAGCGCGAACGAAGACGAGCACAAAAGACACTGAAACGGACGACTCAGCGCTGTGTCGTCCGTTTCCTTGTCTTTTGTGCTCGTCTTCGTTCGCGCTGTTTATTCAAGAGCATTATGCGACCCACTGCAAAGGGTGCCAAACGCATCTTTAAAACTGCAGAAAAATAAAAAAAGCGGACGAAGTGCGCCACGAACTGCTGGCCGAGATCGATTCAAAGAATGCGGCAGCTGGCAGCATCTGTGGCCCATTCTAGAAGGTGCGACGAAAAGAGGGTCTACAGATTGCTACAAATTGCCACATTTCCCATTGCTCTCGTTATGGTGCGTACTACCAGCAGTAAGTGGCAGTTTTTTTTTCTCTTTATTCTCGAATGCTGTTCTCCTCAGATTGCAAAGACGTGCGAATTTAAATTATGATCGAGTAACTAAACTATTCCCGCGGCGTTTCTGCAGTTTAATTCACCCTGGGTTCTGGAGAGAGCGCGTGACTTGCGTGTGACGTGTGCTCCTGCTCCTAGGTATGACGTAGGTGGCGACTGTGTGCGAAATGCCATTTGCATGACAATAGCTCGGAAACGGGCCACTATTGTCTATGCTGATGCTAGCTGCCCAGTGACCTCTGATAGGTTTCAGGCCCTCATTTTGGAAACTCGTTATGTTCGCATGACGTTTAGGAGCCACCTCAGGTGACGCGGCAGGCAGCCCCATGAGCTGCTACGAGCGAACTAGACATCCACCAGTGATATCCAGCTTTCGTAAACTCGCAGTATAAAGCCTCGGCGCACGCGTCTCTCTCATCTGCAATGCACAGCGTTGGATCTATTGAAAATCCCACGCTGTGAAGTGGCTAGAGCCTACGAACGTAACACGGATTACTGGCGAAAAGCAGAGAACCCGCCCTGATTTCCTGAAAACGTCCGCCGAATAATCTGGTTAAACCGACTCGACCAAGATGCTCCGAAAAGGTGACTGTGAAGCGCGGTAATAACAAAGCCTGAATACATATACGCCGTTGTCTTTCTGAAAATCCACAGGGAAGGCGTGTCTTGCAGGCCAGTCTGAGATGCGACTGAGCCAGCTCAGGCTACCCAACGCAGACCTTCCACTACAGCGGGACATCGAAATGACCCAGCGGAATGGACACGGCCACGAACAACGCCGTGGCCCGGTCGACGCTGCGAGGGAAGCCGGAGGAGCCTAATGGGCACCGCCGCCGCAGCAGCCGGTTACGACACCAAGGAGGCGCTGCTCGCCGTGCGTGGTGGGAGCGGGAGCTAATGCGCGCATTAGGCGCCAGAAGCTCGCGTTGTGCGCGCCTATGCACTGCGCACCAGGGGGCCGCTGCGCGTATCACGAAAGCTGCCATGGTTGTTTCTTTTTTTAAGAAATGCAGAACTGCTGTTCCCTGTGGCGTTTTATTCAATGCAATGATTGTTTCCCCAATTCGGACAGGATTAATATCTTGTTCAGTCACCCAGATCGGACCTGCAGGGGGTTAGTTGAGGCGTTTCTGATAAGCCAGGAGTCTGGAACATGTGTCGCCTCGCCTTCCATTAATCTCGTGGAAAAAGAGATTCGAGCTCTAGGGGAATGTGTGACGACAGTGTGATAGCGGGTGCTTATCATGTGCTAAGATGTTGAATGGCTTTGTTGGGATGAGGCGTTTTTGCATTCCGCTACATGCGCGTACGAGTTTTGTGGGGGCTATCGCGATGTGTCTGTGTTTTATCGTTGTGTTTGGTGCTTATATTTCTAACCCTTCTGGAAATAAAATTCAGTTGTTAGATAGAGCTCGTGTGGTCTTTCGTTCTTCCACTACGCCCTGTGTTTCGCGCTGCTTTAAGATGATTATTCAATGCGCTTTGTGACAATGGAGCAGTCGAAGGGAACTTTTACTCTCTGCCTGTAAGTTCAATACTTCTTGTGTGGCTGAATTGGATCTTGAAATAATTATGCGCAGTAGCTGCTACAACATACCGTCACTGTCTCCTGTAAAGTGTACGCATTCAGTGCACAAAGCTGGGCCAGCTGCTGTTGGGAGTGAGAGGACATCCTAACTAGCGTGTGTCGACAAAGACGCAGAACGAGAAACAGACACCATAAACGCTGATGCGGTCTGCACGTGCACATAACGGCAGCCGTCCAATGTATACGCAGAGACCACTTTCACAAAGCCACGAAATTGCAGAAAGATCATCTTTCTTAGATGAGATATGTACTGAGCTGAAGTGCGGAGTATACTTTCAAATCAGTAGACTGTTATCATCTGAAATACAATTCCACGGTGTTATCATGTGAAGGAAATCGCACGGACAGCTCACAGTTCTTCGGACTGATGACAAATAGCGTTCCTTTTTCGAAGCAGATGGAGCAACCATTCGTCTAGCATGCCTATATAACGGCCTTTATTATACTCATGTCTAAGCTTTACCTGAACATCCGTCACTTTTTCGCTAGCCTGTTGTTTCACTCGAGTGAAAAGAGACGTGCGCCGATTAGGTGTTCCGGAGAGATCGCGGAAGGAAGCCGAATAGTCAACCCCTGTTAATTGGTGTGAGTGCGGCGCACTCACCTTCGCCGGGGCACGTCTTGCAGCATCGCTCCGGCAGCAGCACGGGCTCCTCGCAGGTGGGCTTGGGGCAGTCGTTCTTGATGTTCTCGCAGCGGACCCGGGCCACGACCCGCTTCTTGCGGTGCACCTGCGGCCATACAGGCGAGAAAGACATATTCTGGCTTGAGAAACGCCAGACGTTCGCTAGAGCCACAACCCGCACACACGCCAGGTACTAACATTGAGCACAGTACGGGGGACAAGACATATTGTAGAAGGCACGCACAAAGGCTCGCTGGCGACGATGCACTGACGGAAACACCGAACGTTCATTGCGCTTGATGAGACTATCGTGTAATGCACGCCCGCACGTAGTTTGCGCCGTCATCTGAGCACCTCTAACTTCGATTACAGTTAATCGGAACGCAAAAGCGCGGTGAGTTTCAACAAAGCGCAATATTTGTATACCAAGTGTGGCCACAGAATGTGCAAGACATGCCTATCTGATGGTTTATGGTTTATGGGGGGTTTAACGTCCCAAAGCGACTCAGGCTATGAGGGACGGCGTAGAGAAGGGCTCCGGAAATTTCAACCATGTGGGCCTGTAGGATTTAACCTCCATCGAAATTCGACCTCCGCGGCAAGGCACAGATGGATTGAAACTACTGTCGACAGCGAATAATTTCTGGCGCCTTCGTGTTTTACTTGTTACGACTGCATGGATGGGTGGAACAGCAGCGAAGACGCTGCCCTGCGATTCTTCCGACTCGTTATTGAAATGTGTTCCCTGCAAATTTTTTTTATTCATCCGCCCGAAAACTGAGAGCATAGTTCACTATGCCGACTGTTAAATATAAAAGCTCGGCCGCAACGCGCATGCTCCCACATTTGGGCCAAACAGCATACGCGTACATTCAGACCCTGCTTGAGCAGTGTAATGCGCCGACGCTGTGAGATGATGCGTGCCGTGTAGAGAACATGATTAACTTCGCCCAATTGGGGTTCCTTAATTCGCAGAGAAACCTCAAGGGCGTTTCCGCATTTCGCCTGCACCCGAAATATTGCCTCCGCATCGAGGAATAGAACCCGCGCCCTTGTGCTGCACTGCGGAACGCCTCCACGGCTAAACGAACGAGCACAGGGACCGAAAGGAAACCAAGCCGTGCATTTGCGATGTTTTTATGGCTAGTGTAGTCCACTTTTAGCTACGCCACGCGAATATGGTTAGTGGAAGTTTCCCTGGCATTCCTCCTGTCAAGCTCGTCTTTTAACCCGACACTGGTGATGTTGAGCTGTTGTCTCCCTCAAGGAAAGACAGGCGTGCACGCGCAGAGGTAAAATACTTACGCGACTCTAAACTGGGATTGGCGGGTGTCAGTTGGGAATAATTGCAGCTGGCATGGTAAAGCGACTTGTGGACCTCAAAAACATTGGGCCACGAAATTCTTTATCGAGCTTTCTAGGCTCCGGCAAATTATGCGCCTGCATATTTGTTATAAATGTTTGTTTGTTATAACCACCTTTTTGGGACCAAAATGTGCAGCGGGTGGAAATTGACCACTGAAATTAATTGCTCCACTGCCATGTCATGTACAGGGAACGCTGAGCACCTAGAATGCTTTGTACCGGAACCAGTGCACGACAAACCTTAGCACCATGGATAGCGATGAAGACGGAGGCTGCACTTAAGTAAGGAGGTGCCTCCAGGTTTCATGGTGGAAGAAGGGCACGTGCCTTGATCAGCTGACACGCATGATGTACTCCAGCTACACGTGCGCAGTCTTTTGAGGCTTCCATGATGGATCGGCGTCTTTTTGTTTGTCACAGACCGTCCCCGAACGGGTGCGGAAAACTTTCTTGGCTGCTTGGCACACGTGGCTGCAGACTGTCGTTTTCTTGGAGGCTTTCTTGAACTTGCCTCTTTTGTCAGATATTTGGGACATCCGGGAAAAATACTCGGGACAGCATTCGCCAAGAGCACCGGTTTCTTGGGTGCATTTAAAAGTGCCTTGCCATTGAACTCGGAGTAGTACGATTTTAAGTGCTTCGCGCAGACATGGTCGCTCGGTTGCCACATCTTATTACCTGCTCTAGGGATTGCCTGGCGCCAAAGTTCTAGGCGAGCAGACTCCGACACAGCTTAAAAAGTGACACTTGGTCCGGACAACCCTGGTAGCCCGATCAGCAGTTGGGTACGAAGCATGATCGCGTCTAGTCAGCTTCTGGACCCGGCTAGACCCCTCAGGTGTGCCACAGCAACAACCAACAGATCACAGCCCCTATGTAACAGGCCGGGGCGACCTTCCACAGCGTCGGCCCGCGCCACCACGTGCGTTTATACAACGATCACTGCGACTGGTTCCAAACCGCGACACAAAAAGCTAGTTCTACCGAACTTTGTTCGTGCTCGGTGCCTAACACAACGTGGAAGCCGAGGACCTAACGTCCACATCTTGTGATGCACTCCGGCAGCGCATAACACCCACAAACACAGCCTAAAACGGCATCGAAAGCCGTGCAAACCCCTGAGCCGCGTCCGCCGTGCCGCAAGCGATTGACCACTACTCCGCAGCGCCCCCGCGCCGCTGTGGTCGGCGCATGCACTAGAGCGCGAACACTATCTGTGCGCGATCTCCGCCGCGGCGGGCGGTCAGTGTCAGTACCTAAAATATTCTTACACCGTGTTCATAGTAAACAGCAGAGCTGGCGACGCTAGCGAGAACTGAGCACGTGCTGTGTGTAGCGACGTTCTGCCCTCTGCAAGTGTCGTCTCATTGCAATACAATGGACCCTTTATTTTGGAACGTCTTTCCCGAAGACTTTGCTGGCCTCATCATGCAGTTGACGGCGCAACAGGTAGGCACTGAGGTGGAAAAAGACGAGAACGGCGAAACAATGAGGTACCAAGTGGAAAACCAGAACTGACACTGAAAAACCGTGCTGAGGTCCGATTTCGCGCACTGCCAAAGGGTGACTTCTGGGTCGAGGCTGCTTACTTCCGGTGGCTTCACTTTCGGGCGCCCGATGCGCCATCCAGCCCCCTAGTGGAGATCAGTGGGCGAAACCAATCCTGCAGGACGTGCGAGAACGTGGAGCAGCGTTGCTAATGACATCGCTGCTCTTTGCGCTTCGCTGCAGCCGTGCGCTCTTTCCAGGCTGCAACCGCAGACCTTCCCAGCACTGTGTACGAGGAGCCCGCGATTGCGTTCAACGCGTTTATTATACCAGCACGCCGCAGAAGACGAGCGGGAGGAAGTGGGTGTGATGGATGACACCGGTCGAGCACACACAGAGCTGTGCATACCCGCAGCGGTGAATGCGAGCGCGCCACCGCAAATGGGAGTCTGTGTGCTTTGTGCCGCCCTCTAGGGGTCTAAGAGGGCACTTAATCAGCCCAGGGACACGCGGTCGGGGGCGTCTGGAAAGGCGCGACGTCCCCATTTATCACAGCGCGACGAGCGGCGCGATTCACGAGGCGACCGTTACCCCCTGCACCACCGTCTCTCCATCTACTCAGCACAGCGGGATGTCCTGTCTTGTTACGGCCACTGTTTCTTCAACCGCGTTTTCATTGCACAGCTAGGCCTGCACACGGTTTGAGTCTTTATGACGAGCGCGTTGGAGCCCGAGATAGTTTGCGAGATCTTTTTAGGAGTTAGAACTAGCCAAGTTTCAGTCCTTAAGAGCATTGTGCCTTGCCGTCTTCCATGCTTCGTAAAATATAAAAAAACACAACACGTAGTAACGTCCAGTGAAGACAAGAAAACGTGAATAAAACAAGTGTACCGCGAGCAGAGGTTGTCGCCAAGGGTTTTCGTCGGGAAATGTGGCGACCTTCCCCAAAAGAGGGGCCGCACTTTCGCTATTCAAGTAGGTGAACGTAGGAATCCGACAAATGTATCTCAGTTGTCGTGCTCGCAAATATTAGATTCATACTAAATGATGTCATGTTAGAGGTACAGAAAGTATAATGCAACGACTTTTTCGGGTAGGATTTTAGGATAGTTTTGTGTATTCAGTCTTCGAGTGCGACTGCAGCTAACAACACCCTTAAGCGAGGAGCACAAGGTCCAGAATTGCTAGGCGAGCCTATAGCCTGCGCGCAGATGATATTGTGGCTAGGCACAGTGCACACAGTTAAATTGAATAAAGGGCTAGTGATTAGCAGCTTGACCTGAACTGCCACATTAGCGACTTCAACCACCTGGCCGGAAAAAGGGCTATTTGGAAAATACGCACGAAAAGTGCCACTACCCCCATAATTCGGAGTGTCAAGCATTGTGCATGCACTGGATAATGTTAAATCATGTGCAGATAACCAAGCATGCTCTAAGTCCTATTCATTTCTATGTGCTTGAAATGTCCTCGGAAGACCACTCCCTGAACATAAAATAATATTCAAGCATATTTAGCACCTGGAAACTTTCTTGTGGAAGGGAGCTACAAGAAAAACATTACCGCGGACAGCTTGATTGGGCCGTAGCACATAATTTGGCACAGGGCAGCCAAACTATGTTATGTTTATGTTCACAAACATAAACGTAATAGAAAGAAAAAGCAAACACCACTCATTTAGAACCCAGGAGCGTAATCAAATAAGGCCTATCATAAATGTCCAACTCCGAGCGAGAACTAACCATCAAGCTTGAAGAAAATATCGCTAAACCGAAACACAAAAGAAAACTGCAGCAATAATACGTTATAAAACTGTAATTCGCAAGAAAAAGTAATTCACGCAGAAGAAATTTCCAATTTTTTACAGTGATATCCTAATATACTCGTGCGCAGCACGATGTTCTTTCTGCATGCCCGAAATAGAGATCAAAGCATTCAATTCATATACTCGTAGTTGTTTAGTAAGGAGGGAAGTAAATAGCAAAGCCCTTTTTACCCCAATTTGTATTATAAGCGATTTCTCGTTTTTTTATTTCGGACGATCCTACGTAAGTTGTCGACACTGTTTCTTGTTTGTATTTTAAATATACAGCTTTAACGGATGAGATCACTATGAAAAAGTGAAAATTTTTGGATTTTTTTTATCATTGTTTCATCAAAATACCCATTTATTTCCGAATGAACTGCAACAAATACCAAAGTTGTAACTACCTGCGGATAGTTAAGACTTTTTCAGGCAACTAAGCAGGCAACGCTCCTCCTTAACTTAAAGACGTCCAGAGGAGGCGTTTTCTCAAGAATTTGTTACCAGTGGGCCACACCTGTGAAAGCTGCCTGTACACACTTAGAGTAGAGCCAAAAAAAAATAAATAAAGAGGGCTCCGGCTTTGCTCCTCTGTCAGATTGTAAAGCCTCGAGATTCTTGAGCCCACCACATATTCATAATCTGAGTGAAGACGCTGAACGGCAAGTAAAATGGTATTTTTGTCACTAAACAATACCCATGTAGAACAACGGTGGCATATGAAGTAAACAGGAAATGATTGTCTTGCAGGCCAACTCCGAACCTGAAATAATGATAAGCGATGAGAGCACAAGACGCCTTCCCTCCATTACCTTGTCCTGCTTTCAAAGGAGCGCGAGTTCGTGCAATAACGCTGTGAAAAGTGACAGACTGCGTCAACAAATACACGAGATCATACATGTATGCGGACTCTTTCGTGTTATTTTCATCTGTGAGTAGCTTCCCCCCCCCCCCCCCCCCCCGCCTGTTAGAGGAAGGGGGGGGGGGGGCGAATGGGCGAGGAAGCGGTCCTCCACAAATATACGGCTCGCGAGAAGGAGCTCCTAGCTAAAATACAGTCCAGAGACAAAACCACAGCGCAAATGCAGATAGAGATGGCCGAAATGAAAAGACTGTTTAAACCGCTACAACCCTCCGCAACAGCCATGCCACACGCATCTCGCACGCCCCCCTCTTCCTCGCTAAGCGCTATACCCTCCACCAGTAATGCGATGGAGACGAATAGCCTCAAAAGGCCGGCTTCTTCCGACGAGGGCTCCGGATCGAAACGCGCCGCGGAGGTGTCCAAAGAGGACAACCCGCAACCGACAATCAAACCTAAGGCTACAGACAAGATAAGAGCCGAAATGAACTCCCTCGAGAACGAATTTGGCGGTCTCGAGAAAAAAGTCAACGATCTTACGAAGGAAGTAACCTAGCTGGGTACAAACATCGCTAGCTTTTTCAATCAAGTAGTGAAGCGCCTTGTGGCCTTGGAGGCAAGCCGTAACGTAATGCCACTAGTCGCGACCTTGCCCATAATCACCCCACCCATATCCCACCATGGCCCCTCGCCAACAAATTAAAGCATGGCAGTGGAACTGCAGGGAGTTCCGCAACAAACGGGGCAACCTGCAGTTTCACATACAAAATCTAGGTAGACAACCGGGCGTGATAGCCTTTCAAGAAGCAAGCGGCCTGGCTAAATTACCAGGCTATTCATTCCCCCCTCGAATGCAGTGAGGACGGCGACGACCCCGTTCACCGCTACCATTGTGCAACGCAACATTACGGCGATGCAACGCACTATAGACAGTTCTAACGAACAATACACATTAGAATACACATAGAAATTGTGATGAGGAAAAAGGGAGATGCAACTCTGTATTCTGAACTTATACAGTTCCCTGAAAGAGGGTCAGGAATTTCCGATCTACTGCTTAAAGCCACGCGTCTGGCCGCCAGGACACAACTCCTGGTCGTAGGCGATCTTAACGCCCGACATTCGGCCTGGGGTTATCGCAAAAACAACCCCAAGGGCACCAAGCTGTGGCAAACTCAAAACCTGGGCCAGACGATTCCTAACGATCCCCAAGAAAACACGCAGGTCAGAAATACCGTTAGCATAGATACCCACCGGATCTCACCCTCTCAAAAACATTCGCGACGCCCGCTGTTCCAACACGGAACACACGCTGGGAAGTGAACATTGCATAATAGCCACGACATTTGACACGAAATTGCGGAAACTGCACCCCATCCGCACTCATATTACCGAATGGGACAGGTTCAGATGCTTACGAGAGCAGACTGCCCCCGGTCAGATCAACAACCTAACGGAGTGGATCGCTGCACTGAAAGACGACGTCAACACCACCACGCTGGAGACGCCTACTGAGGAACCGCATCAAACGACAGACTCTAAACTCCTCCACAGGTGGGAAGCGCACGCCAGCCTGCTAAATCTCTGGAATAAACAGAGACACAACAGAAACTTACGCAATGGGGCCAAATTTGTGATAATATGAATGGGAAGATGGGATGAAAAAAGATATTGCTCTTGCTCCGCCACCTGCTCGACCCAACACACACACAAAATCCACACAACGCGACCAGCTCATGAGACTAATTCACCAGTGTCAGGGTACAGGCGCAGAGCTACTCACCGAAATGCAAAAACGCTACTTGAACACGCCGCATACGGACCCCCTACCGGCATACTAGGGCCTCCACAATGAGACCCTGGACGCAGACATAGCAGATGCCGAGGTCTGGTTCGCTCTGGGTCAGCTTCGTACCACCTCCGCGGCGGCACCGGACAGTGTCGAAAAAGACGCTCAGAAACCTAGACCTCAAGTCTGTCGCAGCTCTGACAAACCTAATGAACACCTACTGGAAGGAAGGCGAGATCCCCCAGGAATGGAGGCATGCACGGGTGACCTTCATCCCCAAACCAGGAAAGGAACTATCTATCGAGAATCTGCGGCCCATCTTCCTCACGTCTTGCATCGGAAAACTCATGGAGCATGTCATCATTAACCGATTGCAAAATTACGCGGAAGACCGCGACCTACTTCCTCCCACAATGATTGGCCTTCGGGCTAGCTTGTCCACGCAGGACGTGATGCTCCAGCTTAAGAAGGAGGTGCTGGACCCTCCACATGAAACCGGGACGAGGGCAGTGCTAGGGTTAGACCTGAACAAGGTCTTCGACAGCGTCTCGCATGAGGCCATCCTCACGAACCTCTCTAAAATAGACCAGGGAGAACGGACATTGAATTACTACCGATTATTCCTATCCGAGCGGAACGCAGAGCTTGTATTAGGTGGCCCCAAATCGCACCCCATTTCTCTGGGAAGCCGAGGCGCGCCACAAGGCTCGGTGTTCTCGTCTTTCCTCTTTAACCTTGCACTCATTACACTACACCCCAAACTCGCCGCCTTGCCGGGGCTGCAGCACACCTTATACGCGGACGACCCTATGGGTAACCAGTGGGAATGACGGCCAAATAGAGGATACCCTGCAGCAGGCAGTTGACATAATTGAAACTTACGCATCGGGAGCGGGCCTTGAATGCTCGCACTCGAAATCGGAACTGCCAGTGCTTAGGGCCAAACGACGCGGTAGAAACGCAAACCTGACCTCGCCGACCCCTCTGAGTGTATATGTGCAAGGACTTCCGGTCAAGGAGGTCCAAACAATACGCATACTTGGCATGTGCACACGGAGCAATCGCAAAAACACCGAAACAATTAACAGACGCACGGCCACGGTCGATCAGACTGTGCGGCTAATCAGACGGATCTCCAGCAAAAGACGAGGCATGAAAGAGAAAGATCTATGTCGACTTGTGCAGGGTTTCGTGCTGGGCAGGATCGTCTACTCCCTCCCTTACCTGCAATTGCAGCTCGCGGAAAGGAACAACGTCGAAGCTACAATCCAGCAGGCCTACAAGGCGGCCCTTGGGCTCCCGCACAGTACGTCCTCAGAAAGGTTGCTGGCCCTTGGGGTTCACAACACACTCTCAAAGGTGTACGAGCGCACCTCGTTTCCCAGCTCGGACGATTCATTGACTCGTACGAGCGCGGGAGGGGACGTCCTATACAGACTAAAGATGTGCGAACAGCTCCCAGAGGGACGCGAAAACGCAATTACCCACGCACATCAGGAAAGCTCTTTTGATCAAACCCCTGCACAAGAACATGCACCCCGCGCACCACAAAGGCCGACGCACAACGCGGGCTCGCGCTCTGCACACCAAATACGGCCGACACGACAACGTGGCGTACGTGGACGCAACGTAATACCGACCAACCCCGAGAAAAGCGTTTGCACTGGTCGCGGTGAACGGGAACGGCGCCCCGTTGGGGGCCGCGTCGAGAGAAACGACCTCCTCCGAGACGGCGGAGGAAGCGGCAATAGTCTCAGCTGTAGAGGACACGTGTACTGATATTATATTCAGCGACTCCAAAACAGCCATTCGCAATTTCGCGAGGTGCCGCATCACATTTACCTCACTCCGCATCCATCAAAACACCCCCCTTCCGATTAGAGAAGTTGAAATGATCTGGGTCCTGGTCCACTCGTCTAACCCAGGGAACGAGGCGGCTCACGCGCAAGCACGAGCTCCTGTCGACCGGCCAGTGAGCGCGCCCTCCGACCCAAATTTCACGAGGGACGGGTTGATCTCATTTGATGACATCACCCATCAATTTAGGCTGGAGAGGCGCGCATATCCCCTTCCCCTCAAATCGTTAACAAAAGCGCAGGAAGTTACCTGGCGCCGTCTACAAACACGCTCCCTTCTGAATCCGGCAGTGCCTGCCCTCATCTACCCTGGCCAGTACTGCCCAAACTGTAATAAATGTGGTGAAAGGGCCACATACGACCACATTCTGTGGAACTGCGATAATGATCCGCCTCCGGCGGAGTTCATATATACAGCTCCCTTCTCCGGAGCGGTGGGAGGCCGTGCTGGTCAGCTCGGACCCCAAGATTCAAGTACGGGCAATCAAACAGGCCAATGAGGTCGCCGCCAGCCATGGGCTAGCAGCCATCTAGTACGTGTCTCCTGCAACCTGCTCTCGACGGAATAAATTTTTTACAATCCACTCTCACAACATGAAGAATCCGTCTCACAGCCGAGGCCTCCACTTAGGTACCTCTTTCTCTCTTCCTTCTTTCACTCCCACCTTCCTCCCCTCCTTTACAGCGTGGTTCAGGTATCCACCGAGATATGTGAGACAGGTACTGTGTCATTTCCTTTCTTCAAAAACCAATTTACCAACTTACAAGGGACACGGGTGAAAAACCACTCGTTTCCTCGCCGAAACCAGAGATGGCCGCCAGCATCGGTGACACACTTGCTCAAAGTTGCCTCATTCTCATTTTAATTTTTTTTCTCTTGAATGCGCTGGGAAAATAGGTGCAAAGCCTGAACCGCGAAACACGAAAAGGAAAGTCCAAGCAGAGATGAAAGCCTTAGCACAATGAAAGCACCCAGAGGAGGGCGCGCCCGGATTGCGAGTAATGTACATCAGTGGAACAGGCACGCCAACAACCCCGACCATCTAAAGAAAAAGGAAAGCAGAGAAACGCAACGCCAAAACAGCCGCACTCTGAGCAGGCGAGTCACAAAAGACCTCCATCCCATCAGCGCCCCAGCCTGCGGTGCACGTTTGTGCCTTCCTTCCAAGCGCCATCACATTCCGCAACTCCGGCAGCTTCCTGCCAATTGGTATGTTTTCGGTGCAAGATATTCTTGCTTTTTATCTGCCTGCATTCACGGCTCCTACGTCCTCGCGAAACTCCACGAAGGCTATATCCTCTGCCTTCTTCTCGTCTTTAAGGGGCTCCTTTAAATCTGACAGCGTTCGTGTTCTCCTCCCGTATCATCTTCCCTTTCGGCAACGGGAATTGTGCTAGCTTGCTTCTCCCAATAGGCGCCGGTGCTCTAGACTTCCCTCTTTCCGGATCCTCTTCTCTCCAATATCTTGTACAAAGGCGCATGCCTTTTCTTCAGTTCAATCAGCGCCGCAGCCGGGTGAACATCCGACATCGAGAGTCCAACGCAGCAGTTCGCCTGGGCCAGCATAGGTGATCCCGCGAGAGAATAAGAAAAACAAAAAAAGAATAATGGGCTGTGCCGACTGAGGTAAAGAATGTACAAAGGAAAGGCGTTGAAGAGACGTCGTCCAATATCACCTTTTCCCGCGGTAAGAGAAAAGAAATAAAAAATAGGGGAAGAGAAACGTAGATAGACATGACATAGAGGGGCGAAAAAAATGTAGAGCAACGAAAGAAAAAAGCAACATTTGCCCAGAACGAGACTAAACAATGTTCTGACATACAGGAAGGTTACAACAGTTCCAGTGACCGCAAAACATGGCATATTCGGTAGCACATCGGATGCTAGTGGCGCCGAACCGCCTTTCTCCCCCGTTCCTTCTGGAACTAGGGGAGATTGTGGCTAAAATGCAATCCACGCCTGCAAGGGAAGGGTACTAAAAGGGCCGGAAAGGGCCGGCAAGGGTACTAAACGAAAAAACAAAATTTACAGACTCGGACTCTGAGGACATCAACTATAGTTCAAAGTGTATTCAGTGCCCATCCTCACTTCGTTCTTTAACTAGGTTTAACTACGTCCTGCGTCTAGGGTACTTTCCTCTTGCTTGGCGCCATGGTCGCATAACTTTAGTGAAATCTGGACGCGCACCTTCTAATTGATCCTGACTTCGACTTATTAGTATGAACTTGATTTGCGGCAAATTTTATGACGATTACTTTATGAACGTCGCTACTGTTTTCTAAAAAACGGCAATTATCTCCACCATTGTCAGTACAGGGTCACACATGCTCACAGTGCTGTGCAAGCTTTAGTGTCACTTCGCATGAAAATTTTGCGCCCTTCAGGCTGTACATAGATCTGCACTGTTGGTGTCTGCTGAGTTTAGGAGGTGTTTTTGACAGTGTCTGGCACACGCTGGTCCTCCGCTTCTTTCGAGACCGCGGGTGCCCGCGTAGCCTTTATAACCTCCTTTCCACTTTTCGCCAAAATAGGAGTGCAGTGAACCGTAAAAGTTGTGGCGAGGAGCTGGCGGCTTCTCCATCTTTGGCGAGTGCTGCAGGTTTCACTTCATCGCGCCGTTTATGGAATGTGGTTTCAGGGCTCCCGGACTGCCTCTAAACTGCGTCGAGAACTGCATGCCGCCTCGGCTGACGCTTGCTTGGCTGCTTGGGTCTTTGACGCCCGTGCTACTATTCCTCTCGACGAAACGTGTCGTGTTCTATCACCGTACAGAGGCATGGAGAGGCGCAATCCAACGGCGCGTCTTGATGGCTGTGAACTGCATTGCGGTCCACACATTGAAATTCTGGGAGTAATGTCCGACCGCCACCTCTCCTTCACAGGCCTCACTTCTTTCTTAGCAATGTGCCTTTATTCTATGCCACCTCCTGCTCTTTGCCGTCTGTACACTCCGGTAGTGTTCCCATGCCTGATCCCCTCGATGGCCTGGTTCGAGTTATAAAAAAGTCTGCAGAGAGGCTTAAGATTGCTTACTTGTGAGAAGGCGAAAACCAGCCCGCAGCTTCTCGACTGTGCCCTTGACGAGATGATTGACACCGGTGCGGTGAGACCCTCACAAAGTCCCTGGGCGTCCCCAGTGGTTCTAGCGCCGAAGAAAGATGGATCGGTCAGGCTGTGTGTTGATTATCGTAAGCTCAACTCACTGACGCCTACGGTTGCGTACCCTTTTCAGTCGATCGAGGCTGTGATGTACGCGTTAGGGAACGCGAGGTTCTTCACAGTCCTAGATGCAAGCAGAGGGTACCTGCAGATTGACGTGGCCGAAGGTGACATTGAGAAAACCGCATTCACCTGCCACCGCGGGCTCTTCGAATTTACTCGACTCCCGTTTGGTTTGTCTAACGCCCCGAGCACGTTCATGCGACTGATGGACATCGTGCTGGGCGATGCAAGGTTCAACTACGCCATGGCGTACCTCGACGACGTTGTGATATTCTCACAGTCGTTCGAGGAGCACATCATTCACCTGAATTCCGTTCTCGATAGAATGAGACGTGCCGGTCTAACCATTAATCCAAAGAAAGTGCAGTTGGCATCGAAGAGAGTGAACCTCTTGGGCTTTGTCGTGGATGATGGCACACTGAGACCGAATGATGACAAACTGCAGGCAATTCTGAACTACCCCTGCCCCATGGATGTGAAAAGCTTGCAGAGGTTTTTGGGGATGGTTGCGTTCTACAGGCAATTCATCCCGCGCTGTTCGGAGCTTGCAAGGCCGCTGAACCTGCTGTTGCGTAAAGGCTCGAAGTGGGTCTGGGGCAAGGAACAGAGTGACGCATTTGTTGCCTTGGCTCGCGCGATAGCGAATACCGCTAGTCTGCGCCTCCCCGACCTGAACAAGCAGTTTGTCTTGCAGACAGACGCTAGTGACTACGGTGTTGGAGCTGTTTTGTTGCAGGAACACGAGGGCAAACTGCGCCCTGTCGCGTTCGCTAGTCGCACGCTCACATCGGCGGAGCGGAATTATTCCGTGACCGAAAAGGAATGCCTGGCGATCATGTTCGCATTGTCGAAGTTCGACATGTACCTAGACGGAGCGGTCTTCACCGTGCAGACAGATCATCAGGCATTGTCTTGGTTAAAGAGGCTCAAGAACCCAGCAGGCAGACTCGCGAGATGGGCGCTGACGTTGCAACGTTACGCGTACGCCATCGAGTACCGCCGGGGCAGCTTGAACAAGGTGGCCGATGCTTTATCGCGCGCACCATGGAATGCTGGCGAAAGCGCTTCAGAGGCGCAGCCCAGCTTTGTAAAAAGCGGCGTCACCGCTGTTGGAGAGGAGGAGAGGGCGGACGGGAGTGTCGCGCCCGGTTTGGAGAGAGAGGAGACGGACAAAGGTCCCGCACGGTGCTGTGACGGAAGGGAAACACAGCAGCTCGTGGCGGCGACCGCTCGCCTGCCTAGGAGCGAGGCAGAAAGAAATCTGTCTTGGGGAGTAGCGGTCAGTAGAGAAGAGCTGATCGAGGCCCAGAAAGCAGACGGTCTTTGCCAGCGGGTGCTGAAGGAGCTTGCGAGCAGCGCAGCTTGCACCGGGAACGCTGAGGGCAAGTACGACGCGTATCTGCTGGGCGATGATGGCTTGCTGCTCCGCTACATCCCCCAACTTGACGAGGAAGAGGCGATAGCATCCCCTTTCCGAGTCGTGGTCCCGAGAAGGTTGCGGAAACGGTTCCTGCAGTACTTCCATGACTCAGCGCTGGCAGGCCATAGCAGCGGCAGTAAGACTTACGGCAAGTTATGCCGTGTCGCGACCTGGCCAGGCATGAGAAAGGATGTGCTGGGATACGCCCGTACCTGCCCGGTATGCCAGGTAGCCAAGCCTCGGGCGGGCAAGCCCGCTGGCATGATGAAGGCGGTAGTTAGCAACTACCCGTGGCAAGTGGTCGCGTGCGATATCATGGGACCCCTCCCTCGGTCCGCGCGCGGAAACCAATTCATCCTGGTAATAGCGGACCACTATTCAAAGTGGGTTGAGGTTTTCCCCCTTAGGAAGCTTGTGTCGGAACGAATTTGGGAAAAACTGTTGGAGACTTTCACTCGTTTCGGTTTCCCTTCCGACCTGATTACAGACAATGCTTCGTATTTCACAAGCAAAGTCTTTGTAGACTCTTGTCGGGCGCTTCAAATCCGCCACAGGAGAACGGTCCCTACCACGCTCAGAGCAACATAACCGAGCGGGTGAATCGAAATCTGAAGAGCATGCTGGTCGCGACGACCGAGCAGCACAGAGATTGGGACGCGCGGCTGTCCGAACTGGCGTTCGCTACAAGGACAACCGTGAACAGGTCAGTGGGTATTACACCCGCTTACTTGAATTTTGGGAGAGAGATCGCTTTTCCGCTAGAGAATGCCCTACTCGACGCGGCGGGGCCTGCGCCCCCTCCGCTTTCGCAGTACGCGGCAAGGCTCCGGGAGCGCTTGGAGGCAGCGCAGCGCGCAGCCCGCGAAAACCTCGATGTCGCGCGCATGGAGCAGGCGGATCAGTACAACAAAGGTCGCCGTCACGTCGTTTTCAACACGGGCGACTTAGTACTCAAGAGAACGCACCCACTTAGTAACGCAGCGCGCGGTTTCGCCGCGTCGCTAGCGCACAAGTGGGCTGGGCCGTACGAAGTTACGGCACGGACTACGCCGCTCACCTACCAGTTGCGGTTGTTGACAAACGGCGAAACCGCCGGTCCGGTGCATGTCGCTGATTTGAAGGCTTTCCACCTTCGCAAGGACGATGGCTGCGAAGCGGTGGAAAATCAGCGCGATGCGGCGATCTTACCCCCGGGAGGACGAGCAGGTAGCGGTGCGGTTCGCAACCGACGCTACAACCTGAGGACCAGGTAGCACCCGTGTCTCTCGATCAATTATCACTCGCAATGCTCTCGCCCTCTTAATATGCCTTCTAGGAAGCTCCAGCGGTCCGACACCCGGGGCTCGGACTCCGGAAGGGATGGCAGACCACCGTCGAACGGTGGCCGCCATCAAGGCGCGCCACCCGGCCGGCGGCAGGGTCCACGCGAGTATCGCCGGTTCCACGGCCGCGGTGGCCCCCACCGCCAGTCTAACCGCGCGCCTGCCCACTGGAGAGAACCTCCCAGTGGTGCAGGACAACGCAAGAGGGCCAGTGACGACCAGGCGCAGGGCCCCCCTCAGCACCCAGCCGGCGCTTCGGCCGTCGAGCAGCCGCAACCCAAGCGGCCCAGGGTCCTGCGGCACGTGGCCACCTGGACCACGGTCGCCAACGGAGCGGCCATCTCTTACTGCGCGCGGTCCAGGTGGCGGGACCAGGCGCAGCCCCTTCGCGGCGGTGACCTCCAGGAAGTGCCGCTGCCTTTCCGCGGCCTGACCCTGGAGGAGAGGGACCAGGAGCCCCCGGCCGTGTTTAGTGACGAGGAGCGGGCCGGCCTGTGTTCCCTCTGCGGCACACTTGTTGTGCACCGGCCCCGCCACGAGGCCGGTGCGCTGCATAGAGCGCGCAGGGAGGCGGCGGAGAAGCTCTTGGCGGCTGCAGCGCCTTCCCCCGCTGCGCCACTGCAGAGGGGCAGCCCGGAGGAGGCGGCCCTCCGCATCCTCCAGTCCAGCCGCCCAGACCTGCTGTCCCCGGCGGCCGAGGAGCTGTGGAGGGCGCTGCCGGCAGGGCCCCCAGCGGAGCCAGGCGCCTCGCCCCCCCGGGCGGCTCGTGAGGAGCCCGTCCAGCCAGCGGTGAGCGGCCCCCCGGCGAGCACCCCTCCCCCCTGCGACGACTCTATGGACCCGGACCCGGAGGTCATCGAACGCCTGCTGGCGGACCCCGGGACGGACGTTTGAGGGGGGGGGGAGATGTAGGGTCTGCTCGCGGGCAAGTCAAATCCCGCGCCGCTCACCGCGGGTAGCCTGGGACCCCGTCTTCCCGAGTGGGGGGGCGGGGGGAGCGAGGCTGGGAGAGAGGCTTTATAAGGCGAGACCGGAGAGGCTCGCGGTCTCTCGCTCCTGGACCAGCCCTGCCAAAAGATGTAGGGTCTGCTCGCGGGCAAGTCAAATCTCGCGCCGTTCACCGCGGGTAGTCTCGGACCCCTTCTTCCCGAGTGGGGGGCGGTGGGAGCGAGGCGCCTGGCTCCGCTGGGGGCCCTGCCGGCAGCGCCCTCCAAAGCTCCTCGGCCGCCGGGGACAGCAGGTCTGGGCGGCTGGACTGGAGGATGCGGAGGGCCGCCAGCGGAGCCAGGCGCCTCGCTCCCACCGCCCCCCACTCGGGAAGAAGGGGTCCGAGACTACCCGCGGTGAACGGCGCGAGATTTGACTTGCCCGCGAGCAGACCCTACACATTCATAGATCCCTATAAGTCCTCATAACACTCCTGACGCAGCTTGTGGTGCAGCGGTTAAGCGGTGCGCCAGTGCCCTGGACTGGCAGATGCTGCCACCGGGGGGGGGGGGGGGGGTTGTGAGACCCAGGTACACACACACACACACACACACACACACACACACACACACACACACACACACACACACACACACACACACACACACACACACACGCGCGCGCGCGCGCGCGCGCGCGAGCGCGGGTTTTCACTCCATGGGACAAGTAAGGCTGACGCCTTGAAAGATTTTCTCCGCTCAACGAGTGGTCCAGTTCGTGTGGTCGATGTGGGTGTCCTAGAGGCGGCACGATCACGTCCTGGCCCTGCTGAGCGATAGAAACTAGCATGGGCCTTAGCGGCTAGCGATCCCGATGCCTCCTGACCGCGGGCGTCCAAATGGCCTCTACTGACGAGGGTTTCTACTTGCGCCTCTGGCCTAGAAATCGGTTCGCGCAGCGGTCGGGAATTGTAGCCGCATGCATAGAATCCTTCATTCTTTCTCCTACATATAGTACGCACTACTATATACTCTATATACTGCACACTACGTACTATACACTACAACGGTGATACTGACGAAGACCAGGCCTTGGTCAAAACGTACAAAATAAAGTTGTTTCTTTTCTTATCGCGCGTCGATCGATCGACTGTTAAAATTCCCACATATGTATATGTGTCTATATGTATACAGTTCACTTTAGTCTACGCTAGGGCCATTTTTTTTACCTACACTTGCTACACTAGTGTAGCCAGTGTAGGTAAAAAAAAGATGGCCCTACTGCCACCTCCCTTCTTAACATCCTGCAATCCCTGCTGACCCGAAAGACGCGGGTTCGATCCCGGCCGCGGCGGTTGAATGTCTATGAAGGAGAAATTCTAGAGGCCCATGTACTGTGCGATGTCCGTGCATGTTAAAGAACCCCAGGTGGTCGAAATTTCCGGAGCCCTTCACTACGGCGTCTCTCATAGCCTGAGTCGCTTTGGGAAGTTAAACCCCATAAACCAACCAACCAACCTTTTTTTTTCTCTGCCCTTGCTCATCTCTCTTTTCTTTCCTCCCCATTTTTTTGTTTTAGTGCAGTACTGCTACTACCCGCATTGTCACACAAATCCGATGTCTAAGCCAATCTGACTTTAGACCTTTGTGAGCGCCGACAGGCATGAGGAGGAGGAGTAAAGCTGCGGCACGGAGGAGCGAATCAGAGGCGCGCGCTGTGCGTGTCATCAAAGGCGGCGCAGCCTGTCAAAGATAGCATGCCGCATAGTTGACGTCACAGGCTGCTCCGCCGCGCCTGCCGCGCTTAGCATCAACGTTTTTAGATCCCTTTCAGTTTGAAAGCTGCGGTGCGCGGATTGTCGCCTTTCCGTTTCCTTCCGTGCGGTGGCGCTCGCCACGCTGTTTGCCCGACCAGCGTGGCCCTTCGCGTCTACGCCATGGTCACTGCCGCCTGATTTGGAGCAGCCAGCAGATATCAGCATGGAAGATATCAGCTGTCCTGTGCCAGTTGTTGGCAGTGACGCTTATCTTACAGTATAAAAAAGCTTCAAGCAAGGGTGCTTAAAGCATCCCACCAAAAAGATGCTAGAGTTTACCAACATTGTAAACAAAGCAATCCCGATTTCTTTGAAGGAATGTCCCATTTTTGAAAGGGACGTTTTTTGGGAGCTGCTAGACGAGCTTGAATTGCAAAACCTTGTTCGGCTTGGATGTGCAGAGCATAAGGCCACTTTTACATGCCAAATGCTGCATTTTGTCATAGTGACACGCATCCACTTCTAGGCGAGAGACGTGAACCGTCGGCTAGAGAACAGCGAAATATTGTCATTGCAAATAAAAAAGCTCGCCTTCAAGTAGCCATTCCCTCCGTGCTTCTGACTTAGTGTGTCTGCATTTAATGCTTGTCTGTGTTCAATGAAATTAACATTCTAAAAATGAAAGTGCAGTACGCTGCTCCTGTCTGTGCTATCATTGCAAATAAAAAGCTCTTCTATAGTTATTCCCTCCCTGCATCCAGCTAAGTGTGTCTGCATTTATACTTGTGTTCTCTGAAATTGGAATTCTAAAGAACGTGCAAAATGCTGCTCGCATGTGCGGTGCTTCGTTGATAATATAGCGCGGAATTTCGTGACTGATCTAGAAGCGGAACATCGCTAGTTTTATCCTTTCATTAATGTTTCGTGCATTCTCCCGAAGAAATATTGATAGCTCTACTCGAACATACGCATATCATCAGCGCTAAACGTCGCAAACGTGATGCGATAAAGCGCAATGCAAACGATTGGTTTTTTGCGAACTGGCATCAGCCTGCTCTTTATCTCACCCTTACTAGCCAGGTGAAACATCTCTTTAACCATGAGGCTGAAGTTTCAACGTGACAGCTCCAAAAGTACAGCAAATTTGAGTTCGACGTGTTCGCTCCCAATGTTATCGCGGATGAGAACAGGCTGTCACAGCAACTGCCAAGCGCGAGCGCTCCGGCGCCTCCGGGCCGACAGCGACAGCAGCACCGCGTGGTGAGTGGAAGCGGACGGGGGCCGCTTTCTCGGGCGCGGCGCGGGGGAGCTTGCAAACTGAAAGGGATCTAAAAACGTTGCTTCGCATTCACACCTAGGCCTAATAAGTGCGCCACAAAGGCTTCCAATCTGATTTCGCCGAGGTCTGTCTGGTACCGCTTTTTTGAATTCCTGTTATCTTGCCCAGTCTAGGCAACGTACATTTCAAGCCTACTTGTCCTGAAATAACCTAAATTTACGGATACGAGTGGATTTCAAACCCGCCGCGGTGCGACCAGATCAGTTTTTCTGGCCACGGCATTAGATTACTACACCATCGCCGTTTTTATTTATTTCCTGTTCAGCGCCAGAAAATGATTACAACAGCAGAAGAGAAAAATACCAATACCAGTACAATATTATTCAAAGTGGCAGCCAAAATCGAGGCTGCGCTGTGATTCGCAGCTAAGCCTCCCGTGTCCTAAACTGCAAGTTGTTTCTGTTGGAGTGGCACATGCCCACAGTGGGTGACTGGCCAAACTGTCGGTCTCTTGCGCTGTGCTTTGCATATCGGCGTCTTTATCAGCTTCCATCTGTGTGCAGTGGATCACAAGACCAAAACCATAGTGAAAAACAGAGTGCTAACGCATATAATTCGCATGTGGCGTAGCCACGCTAAATCGTCCTTAATTTTTTTTTTCACTTTATGTGTCCGGTGTGTGTTCTGATTTCTTCAGTAATTTCTGCGCTCTGTTCTGTTGCGTTTTGTGTCTTTTTCTACAAAATTTTTACAGACTGGCTTCTAGACTTCGAATTTTACTCCTTAGTTCTTTGATAATTTCTCTGAGCTCTTCGTTTTCCTTTTTAGTTTTATCGTTTTCAGCCTGGGAAGTTTCGCTAGCGAAGCTTGCCGCTTTCTTGGTTTCTATGTTATTCTTCTGCAGGCCCCAAGGGCCTTTCGGGTCCCTTGGGGTAGGCCCGGTCCTCGTCCCTTGGAGTTCGCTCTGTGTCTCGACCCCGACCTCCAGCCGGATCGGGCGACGGGTGGGCTGTTTGAAGAGGCCTCCCACAGACTTCGAGCGATTTGTCCGACGGGCAAGGCGTCGCCCCGAACAGGCGATGGCGTTCCGTGGACTCCATGGCAGCGGTGCAACACGCTGTCGCGTTCCGCTCTTAAAGGCGAACCTTAAGCGTCCTCCAACTTTTGCTCTAGTGCCATGTTTCTGTCACAACGTTGCCCACGCCCACGTGTGCAGAGCACATCTCTGTGCCACTGCCGCCACATAGCTCAAAGTACGCATATTTGATAGCAGTATTTGATGATGAAGGCGACGTGCAGTGCACAGCGGGAGAGTGTGTTGCAGTTTAACACGAGGCGTATTCGGCTGCGGCGATAGCCTAGTGCTTTCGCGCAGTGCCCAGCGAAGCTGATCTGTTCGCGCCATGACAGGTGCGGATCCCAGTAGCGGATATATATGTGATTTGATTTTATTTCTTTCAATTGCCAGAAAGCCATAAACGCCGAAAACCCCCCAACATCTCAAGATCTTCGCAAACCCACAAACGTCGCATGATTTTCCTCTGGGTTTAGTCATAGGAATAGCGATTTGGCACCAAAACTTTTCGAGCGCCCGCCGTCTACGGCGTGCATGCAACGTGCTGAACGCAGCAACCAGCGCACAGTATACGATGCGGGGCGGGTGTGCTCTTGTGACATCAACTATCAGAGGCTGGCATACCAGTAAGCCGTTCGCAAAAGAAACGAAAAAAAAAAGTTTTAAAAATGCTTAACTAGCCGAATTAATTGAAACTTTGGTGAATTTTAATTTGCACTGTTGGTAATTAAATTCAATGAGCAGTGTACGTACGAAAGTTGGCTGTCATGCCCCCTTTAAATTGCGAAACTTGAAAGGTAGAACGGTGCGGAGAAAGAAAACGAATGAGCAAGGGGCACAGCTGTAAGATAAAGCGATTACAGCCTGTCACCGCCAAGGCACGGAATATTAGGCTTTCACCCGCCGAGGAACGATTCTGGCTGAGGATGAAAATGGTGAGTTAATGCCAAACGTGTATCCCTTATATTTGCATGTGAGCCTGCAAGGCATCCGTTTAGCTGGAGCTGCTTACTACGCTGTAAGGCAGTAATTCGATAATACTTGTTATACAGCGTTTAATAAAGTGAGAATAGAGAAACTCTGATGGCTTATTCAAAACAAGGAAGAAATAACAAAGCGAACAAGAGATGCGCTTGGACGCTAACGTTAACGCATGGGCGTGCATGTCGTTAGAAAAGGCAGCAAAAGTGAGAGACACGGAAAAGGGTGGGCACGTTGTTAGGCGCGCAGAAATGGTGTCAGCGTTCAACAAATTGGTTTCGAGGCAAAAAGAAGCGTAAGCGAGTAAATGTAGGTTATACTCATTCCTTCGAGCAGCCCATCTGGGCTTAGTGCGAAGAAACCAATCTGTAGGTGGGCTGATGGGGGCATCAAATATGCCATTGAAACAACAAACATTTATAAGCGCATCATGGTTGAAAAACAGCGCACAAAAGACTAGACACAAGAGTAAAGGCGACGACAGGACAAGCGCTGAACTCACAACTAAGGCTTTATTGCGAAAACCTGGGTATATAAGGAAGGCATAATCATGAAAACAAAATTGAACAAACAAAACTATGACAATGATAAAACTAGTGTGCGCCCGAAGCCCACAATCTGCCAAGAAACGTGATCTCGTAATCACTTAAAGCAACCGAAGGTTTGCTAACGCAGCCCCGTTGCTCCGTTGCGATGAAGTATGCTTCTGCTACTTCCCGCGTGGTTTGATCTCTGTGAGAATACAACACCTGTGCTTGGCTTAACAAAGCAGTGCACTTTTTCTTCTTGCTTTTCATCACTGCGCACCCCTTACAGTGGGTAACAAGATAAGATTGGTCATTGCCTTTATCTAAATTGTTGTTGTGTTCTTGCAAACGCTTATTCAAGCAACGGCCGGTCTGTCCGATGTAGCGGGCTCCGCTACAACAATTTAGATAAAGGCAATGACCAATCTTATCTTGTTACCCACTGTAAGGGGTGCGCAGTGATGAAAAGCAAGAAGAAAAAGTGCACTGCTTTGTTAAGCCAAGCAAAGGTGTTGTATTCTCACAGAGATCAAACCACGCGGGAAGTAGCAGAAGCATACTTCATCGCAACGGAGCAACGGGGCTGCGTTAGCAAACCTTCGGTTGCTTTAAGTGATAACGAGATCACGTTTCTTGGCAGATTGTGGGCTTCGGGCGCACACTAGTTTTATCATTGTCATAGTTTTGTTTGTTCAATTTTGTTTTCATGATTATGCCTTCCTTATATACCCAGGTTTTCGCAATAAAGCCTTAGTTGTGAGTTCAGCGCTTGTCCTGTCGTCGCCTTTACTCTTGTGTCTAGTCTTTTGTGCGCTGTTTTTCAACCATGAACCTATACCAACTCGCCCAACTTAACGTTCTACTAAATTTATAAGCGCTGTAGCGAAGAATGTATACAGAGAGTCTAAAGCTATCGTACACATTCCTAGCTGGCGGAAACTGAGCCATTCCCAAAGAAGTCCGCACAAAGCAGCAAAAGCAAACAAGGCGGCAGTGCCGGTGACTCGTGGCAACGAATAGCAGAAAGAACGCAGTTGTTCAGGCAAGAAGAAGACGTCACGCATTTTCCTCTTATGTTCGCTATATAGCGAAAGATCTTTGCAAATACGCTCATGAAAAAGCCTCCAAATAGAATAAACTACAAGGAAAACGAGGGCTCGCACTGCTGTTTTACCTCCCCACTTTACCCGCCTGCACTACCCCTGTACATGATCCTGGTAACGACCCAGATTGTTTGTCGCTAGTTTGGAGAGGCCTCAGCCAGCAGCATCTCGCTTGTTTTCCGTTCATAGTTTACTTTAGCCCCTCCTGCGCGTGACTGTTACTAGCAGCTCGGACAAGCCCCAGGGGCAAGCGCTGGGCCCCAGCGAAGGAGCAGATTGGTGCAAACAAAAGCTAGGCACTGCAGGACGCGACATCGGCTGGCAGACAGGGATCTGCACAAGCGAGGAGCGGAGCTCTAACACTAAAGCGTGTACATGCGATGGCCGACTTTGTAGCCTTTGTAGCCTTCGTAGGCCGACTTTGTAGTCACTCTTCCAACTGAGCTAATGTAGCGCGAGCGCGTAGTGATCAATAACTCTAAGTCAGAACATTGTTGGTCAAATGTTTAGGGCAGTAAATCGAAGTATTCCCACTTCGACCTATTGATCAATTCGCTATCGACCTAGCACTGCTAGCCGTCCTGGCTAGGTCAGTTGGCAAAGCGACTGCTCCGGTGAAGCTGTGGTTCCGGGTTCGAACCCCGGATCATTACCAATTTCTCTTTAACTACGAGGTTTCTGTAGAAGCTCCATAGCTTTCCTCTGCAGCCCCTTGGCTGCGGTTGGGTGCATGATAATGAGTAATTACTCCCTTAAAGCAAATAGTGCCCAACCTGTCTTGACTACTCCCTTCGCTCTGTATCGCTGCTCTGTTCGCTCTTGGAAGTGCCGCGTCTTGTCAAATGGCACAACGTAGAGGGGCTCAAAAAGGCGGGCTCATTTGGCGTCCTTCAGAGTAGCGATTTTACTTGTCTTGGCTACTTCGACGGTATCGCGCATGAGTCAGTCTGCATTTGTGAAGCAGTGTGGTTCTTTGAAGCTCGGGTGCAAGCGCACAGTTTCGGCACTGCCCTTCTTCTCATACCGGAGCCGTGCTTTTTTTTCAGCCGCTCATTGAGCCATCTGCCCACGCTGCCGTGAGACAAGCACCGTTTAAACAGCGATGCCAGGTGTGTCTGTCTCTGTGCATCAAGTCTGGAAGCGGGCGCCTGAAACCGGGTTCTTCTCAAATTTTCAGTTGCGCTTGTTTCGTAGTCGACGGTTCTGCTTATCAACAATTACGTGATGTCTCCTTGCTGCGCCGGCACCAGCTTCCGCAAAATCGTGTACCTCGTAACACTGAAACAACCACGCAATGGAAAGATCTTTCAGGAAAGGAAATAGTGCAGTAAGTGTCTCACATCTCGGTAGACACGCGATCCGCGCCGTAGGTAAGGTGGAAGTGAAGGAAGAAAGAGGCGCCGTATTGGAGGGCGCCGGAATAATTCCGATCACCTGGGGACCTTTAACGTGCTTTGACATCGCACAGCACACGGGCGCCTGTTGCGCTTCGAAGGAGGCGGAACGCAAAACGCGAGCTGCTGAGTAAATTTAAAAATACGGCCAGATGTAGCGTAAATGTTGTTAGCTTTTTAGTGTGCTACAGCACTAAGCTTCCACGCAGCCGCTTACCCGCTGTCTGGGAGGTCCCTTTGTGTGACCTACGTAGCAGGTGAGTCATCTAGGTCACTTTACCTTGAGACGCCATCACAACCTGCCCATCGATGGGTCGATCGATGGAAGATAGGAGAGTTCCCATTCAAACAGGGTGTTGGCAGTTGCCAACATGTCCGGCTTTTTCTTCTTTATTTTCGTTTAACTGTCTTGTAAATTGGTGTTAAAATTCATCATTTTCTTTATACGTTTTCCTACAGCTATAACCTTATGTGACCTATCTGCTTTTGAGCCACCAATATTCTAATCACTTTTTGATTACTTCCACCGCAGATTTATTAACATGACCATTATTCTCCCCAAGCCCTACGGCCTCATCACATACGAGTATGAGGTGTTCCATTGTTTCCACAGATCTACCACACACTGCACATGTGTCATCATCTTCTTTAAATTTTTTTGTAGCTGTGTGTTCTAAGACACCCTAATCTAACTTCAAAGTAATCACAGAGCGATTCCTTCCTGATATGCCTTTTGCAGTATTGATATAGTTGAATGGTACAACGAAACAGCGCTGACGGACGGGACAGAATGAGAAGAAGAGAGAGACGCAGCCCGACTCAGCCCTCTCCTTGGATCGATATAGTTCAATACTATGCTTCTTTTGCATTGAATTAATTCAGTTTTACCTTCCGCATTTTTTACCTGTCGTTTAATGCTTTTTCTCCGTGTTCGTGTCTTGCATACTTACTGGTTAGTTAAATAGATTTTTTCCGCCCCTGTGAGTCAACGCTCTTTCTGTATAAGTATTTAAATACCTTAGCTGCCCACCTGTTGTCGTCCAATTTCGTCAGGTGTTCTTCATGTAATATTTTACTCTGAGCTTCCCGTGCTTCGAATGATGCGCAGCCCATATCGCCCTGCACTACCTCGTTTGTGGTTTTGCATTGGGCACCTAGTGCCAATCTTCCAACAGCTCTCTGATTTTCTTCTAATCTCGAGTGAACTTCTGCCCTTAAGCATAGAACCGCATTTCCGAAAGTAACCGCGGCACCATTATTCCTTTCCAAATACCGCTCAATACTTCATATTTGTTGTACCCCCATAATGCCCTGTGTTTCATTATCCCGGCATCTGTTAGCCCTTTCGCCCTAAGAGACTGTTCGTGCTTCTCCGTGTATAGTATCTGCCCTTGGTTTACCCATATCCCAAGATATTTGTATTCGGCCACTTTGGGTATTTCATGCTCGTACACTGTAAGCACCTGATCAATTGTATCGTTGAAAACCGTCACACCTAACTTAGTTGCACTGAAAATGAAGCCTAGAGCATCTCCTCCGTCTCCACAACAATTAACCAGAGCTTTCAAATCTTTCTGGCTGTCTGCAAACAGTACAATATCGCCATAATACATTAAACCCGGGAGTCGTTGCTTAATGACCTTTCAGCATAGTCCATACCGCAGATTATAACCTAGATTATTTCCTTGTAGCCTTCGTTCCGTATTTATCATATAAAGCATGAACAGCAGCGGTGATAGAAGACAACCTTGACTTAAAACTTTGCGTACCTCAACAGTTGTCGTACTTTTTATCCCTTCCTATGTAATTTCAAACTTATTAACTCAGTATATTTCCTCTAATAAATCAATTACCGTATGACCGATACACTCATCTTTTAATACGCTGCACAAGAGGCATCTGTTCACGTGGTCGTTTGTATTGCTTATGTCGAGGAAGGACAAATACAGATGTCTGTTTTCCGTCTTAGCTATTTCTATGCATTGGGTAAGCACGAACAGGCTGTCATCTAAGCTCTTATCCTTTTGAGCCCGTTCTGAAGTTATCCGAGTACCTCATTGCTTTCTACCCACGACTGCATTTTTAATTTCACTGCCTGAATTGCCTTCCTGTATATAAGAGTTATTGCAACCGGTAGGAAGGATTTTATGTGCATCTTATGTCCTTTCGTTCAACTCCATTTTACTCTGACACCAGCTGTGAGGAATTTGTTTATTTGTTATGACTGCCTCCGATGCTTCTAACTATGTTTCCTTAGTTTTTGGGCGAAGTTCATTTCGTCTATTTCTGCGGATCTGTATTTAGGAATACTTGCTTCCGCCTTTTTGTAGTTAAGATTGGCAAGTCCTAAGCTTCCTTCTATTGGGCTCTCCTGTGTTGCTTCCTCATTTAGGGAGATTACGTTATCGTCGCTCCTAAGCGACTGAGCTATAACTGATGCAATGCAGTTCACAGCATCGTCTGCCTCTAAACATTTTCTCTCATCATCTTGAATCAGTTCCTGCTATCTATGGTTCGTTTTACACAGCCAGCTTAGATCGTTCCAAAATTTTCATTGCCCCATTTTAGTTGCATCGCGAACTTCAGCCAGCCAGCGATCAGAAGAGTGCTTGACTTTAGCCTTGTCGAGGACCTGCACTTGCTGTTTCTTTTGTCGATAACATTCCCATTTTTGAATAGTTCCTCTTGAGATACCTGCGCCTTCTTTGCGTCGATTTTTTCCCCTGAAGTCTTTGTTCGATGGCTTCCTTAATTTCCTTATTCCACCCGCTTCATGGCTTCCTCTTTCCTGTCCAGCGGTTTACCCCTTTTAGTTGTTCATTTTTGTACTGATGAGTAGTTCTGATTATATTACCACTTTCCCTTGGGACGTTTCTCTATTTCTTCGTTTATGCCGGCTGCTATTAGCGCTATTCGTTGGTCGTAGATTTTGCGTTGTCTTTTTGACTTCTCTGCATTTCTATTTTGATCGGGGCTCCCAAATGCAGACAATACGCTTATGATCACTTTCCAGACTGTACTCCCGCTCTTCGTCTATTTCCATTATTGCGAGCTTGCTATAGATCCCCTACGACATTAGGCAGTAGTCAATGGTCGTCTGCCTATTTCGGAATTCCCAAGCGATTTGTCCCTCACATTTAGTTTCTCTCTTTGCAATAGCTAGGTTGTACCGCTCACAGAATTCTACCATTTACTTCCCGTTACAATCTCTGCGTCCGTCCGGATCCTCGATGCGGCCATTCATCTCACCCAGCAGAATAATTTTGGCACCATCTCCCAACTGTTTTACATCATTTAAATCGTCAGGTCCTTGTTTTCTTGCCTGCATTCGTCCCCCGTCCCTAAATAAACTACCCCTAGCCATGTCCTTTACCAGCAATTGTACCTGATACCCAGGCATGTTCTTTGCAAGTTGATTTTATTCTTTGCCAATTTTTTCCTTGGCGCATCAGCATACCTACCCATCCTCCCTTAATCTCCGTTGCTCTCTACCCAGGGGTAATCATCAATAAACGTTGGATCTTCTATATCCCTGAGATGTGTCTCTCAAAGCGCGTACACGCCTGTTTCTGAGTCCTTTAAGTACTGCTTTATTTCTAACCATTTCTCTCTCTTCCTACCCCTTTCCATATTGATGTAATTGATCCTGGTGTTTAATTTCTTTTTAGTAGTTTTCTTCCTGGACCCCCTAGTGGCCATTTTGTCGGGCTCAGCCTCATTATTACACTTTCTACTTCGCTTCTACATGCCCCTATGCCCTCAGCCGTCGTGGGCTCCTCCAAAAAGCTACTTCCCGGCCTGGGAGGCGCCAGCCGATCTCTGCACCTACCCTTCCACTAAAATGGATGCCATCTGGTGTAAACCCTCTGCGAAAGTCTGTTCCATGCTTATGTCTGCATGCCGCCGCGGTGGCTCAGTGGCTATGGTGCTCGGCTGCTGACCCTAAAGACGCGAGTTCGATCCCGGCCGCGGCGGTTGTATTTCTTTGGAGGAGAAATTCTAGAGGCCCGTGTACTCTGCGATGTCAGTGCACGTTAAAGAACCCCAGGTGGTCGAAATTTCCGGAGCCCTCCACTACGGCGTCTCTCATAGCCTTGGTCGATTTGGGACATTAAACCCCATAAACCAAACCTTATGTCTGCCACTGCAACGCCTTTCTCTGAGCTTAACTTCCTTATTACTCGATTAACAGCCACCCCGTCGTTGTCAACCTCTCCGTTCTGTCCTCGCACCTTCAATACTGTGCACACCACGATCGGCATTTGGTGTGCTATTGCCCTTATATCGTCAGCTCCATCAGCTAATCTTTCCACTACTTGTGCATCGTCACCACTGAGGACACGATTTAGCCCGACCGCTACCACGACCACATTGGGCGCTGCAACATTTTCAGAAAGCTCGCTTTTCGTCTCTCTCAAAACCGCGTCCGTTGTCCTCCCTGAGAATACCCCGACTGCCACCCGCTTATCATCCTTTACGCGCTTGATTACAGCTCTTTTGCACATCCTAATGTTTGAGTCACCAGCGTTAAGCACTACGGTACTCTCTCCGTCCCTCCTAACTTGCGGATTCTGCTGCCTCTTATCAGTGACTGTGGCCTCATTCGTTGGGTTTAGCTTGTTCGTTTTCTCTCCATCGCCTCCAGACTTCCTGCCGTCCCTGTGTCTTTTTTGTACTCGTTTTTTTCGTGCTGCTACGTTTTCAAGATGTTCCTAGCCAGCACCTGTACATAGCTGTTCCTGCCTGCACCTGCCTGATTTACTTTCTTATCGCTGTCCATGCCAATGCAGGACCCATCCACGTGTCTGGCGAAGGAAAGTCCACCAAAGTGGCATCCGATGTCGCTTGAGCCATTTTTGTTTCCAACTGACCGGGCCGTAATTGAAGTGTTCGCTTTTCTGTTTTCTCTACCTCTATCTCTCTTTCTAGAGCATCCATACGCAATGTTAATTTGGTGTTCTCTTGGTCAACCGCGTCGAGGCGTGCACTTGACATGCAACATTTGCACATGAAATCAGCGCCTTCGACCTTCTCTACTGATTCCAACCACGTTTCCTTCAAATTGACCGACACCCCACACTCCTTGCATTTAACCTTTGTTTGCATGAGCAGCTTAGCAGCACTCGATTATAGCTACCACAAAATGCTCAGAATATCTGCAAACCCATCCCCCAACCCCCCCTCCCCCCCCCCCCCCCCCTCCGCAAAAAAAATTTCGAAACACGTGCTCAAATAAAATTCTGTGTACCGCAAATGCCGATCACGTAGAAAAGGAATAACTACCTCTTTAAAATAAGTAACATACTGATAAAATAACTCACAAATGAGCGCTTAAAAAATTAGCTTCCGGCACGAATAAACCCGGCCGTTAGGTGACTCACCTAAGCCCTGCTCTCTACACTTCACCTAACTAGCCTAAAACTGAACATACCTTTCAAAATATTAAATGAAATAACTAATTTATTGACGCTGTCAAGTCGCTCCCGAAGGCGTCAGTCCGTCCGGTCACCACGCGTAATCCGATGAGCACCGAAACATTCGTCAGCACCGCACGATTGTCAAGCACTGTCCCGGATTGTGAGCAAACGGCCCACCGTACCAGGTGACAGTTCAATTCATGATTAGTCGCGAAAGGTTACTCGGGAAGATCAAACTGGGTCTCGAAAGCACAGCCGGTGGCAGCACCTGCCGTCGCAACGCCGTGGCGAATCTCTTGGCCGTTGCACCAGCGCGCCAGGAGTGTTGTGAGGAATCCCAGCGAATGTAAAGCACACAACCTTGAAAATCGAAGTGAAAACCGCAGTGCTAGCGCACCTAATGAGCATTTAGTCTAACTACGCTACATCGCCCGTTATCTTTTTTTTTTTATCTCTGCCTTTCTCCCCTGTTCTTGACCGTCTTCTGCCAAGGTCTGCGGGCTCTCACCTCTCGGCAATGAACAGCGTCTGTATAGCGTTTGGAAGCGTTTGTCGATAAAGGAATAAAAGGCCTCGTTTGCTACAGCAGCCAAGATTCTGTTGATCCCAGCGGGTTCTGGGAGTCTAACGTTATGGTGAAAAAATTAAACGAAAACCTACACTCGCCAAAGAGCCCGGAAAGAAACACACTGACGTTTCGGTACCCGCAAGAATTAGTGGACGGTACACCTGGCCACTGAGGACTATGGACAGTATGCGGACAATGCGGCAAAAAAACATTCTTTTTCAACGAGAACTGAGCGTGGCGGTGTACTGACAGGATGCGGACTACAAACCGGAATTCGAAGTGTTTTTTTTCCTCGCGGCGAAGCTCGGACTTACCTTTCATTGCAAGATGGTTAAGAACATCCTTTTCCTACTATCGCCAGTGCCGCATAAATAACGTGTGAATCCTTTCCGACCCTTCTGCAAAGATCGCATGTTTCCTCTTGCAAGAATTGGTGCATTTTTAAGCTGACCAACATGCTTCCCAATCCTTTTGAGTTGATGTGGGGCTTGAACGCCACCTGTGCGTGCAACTACACGGGGGAGTGCTCCTTTCCGGCGCTCAGAACACTGCGCATGGCCATGTAGGTCAGATGCAACCCAAGTAAGAAGTCCCGCCAAATTCATGGGCGCCGCATAAAGCTTTCCCTGCTGCCTAAACAAAAACTTTATCACAAGACGAAATTGTGAGCGTTGGAAATGTGATTCCTCAAACTGGTTTACGGCAGTAAACATTATAATGAGCATCGTATTCTTTGAGCACAGTGATTAATGGTTTACGTTTAGGTGTATGAGGCCTTTTTCGTCCCAAAGCTACTCCGGCTTTGAGGGACGCCGTAGTGAAGGGCTCCGGACAATTTCGATCACCTGGGGTTCATTAACATGCACTGACATCGTACAGCACACGGGCCTCTAGCATTTCGCCTCAATCCAAATGCGACCGCCGCGGCCGGGATCTAACCCGCGTCTTTCGGGTCAGCAGCCGAGCACCATAAAGCCACTGAGCCACTGCGACAGGAGTGCCAGCGTCGGCTGTTCAGGGTCTTTGTTGTGTAAGGGAGTGCATGAGTTAGTGCGTCACGTGGCAAAACCGAATGAGTCACGGAAAATATTCGGTCACAAAACCAAGCAACGGGCCACTGGTTATGCGACTCACGACCGCACGTCGTGTGAACTTACTACGTGACGAAGTCACTTCATGCGGACGAAGTAGATTGTGAGATCGCTGGCGGCTTGACGACAATGGCTGACGCTGCATAGAAGTGCTTCACGTTAGCCCCTTAAGCAATGACCACACTTATCTGGGGTACCCTGAAAAGCTGCTCGCTTTGCGCCTCAGCCCCAACTCTTGCAGTTGGCATGTAACAGCTTGCAGACAGCCGTAGTGGCTGAGCTCTGCAGAGAAGCCGACGACAGCGAAGCCAACGAGAAAAGCGCGGGCCTTCCCTGGGGCCACGTTTAGGTAACGACATTTTGAAGTGCGTCGCGCGCCGCGATAAAGAAAGCGGGAAAGCTGAAACAAACCCCCCAGCAGTGCCAAGAGATAAGAGCCGTGCCTGGGGGCAGAAAGAGAGGCAAAGGGAGTGAACAGATGGCCCATCATCATCATTAGCGCAGCACCGGAGCGACAACACAAGCCCCTAAGCTCGACATGAGCTCTCTTACAGTTTGTACGCGGGGCATCGCAAGTAGCTGTGCTCTTGAGTTTTTATCGCGTGGCGATGCTGCGCGCTGTGTGGCCTTTCGCAAACGCTGCACGTGTTCTGCGTGCGCTTATCTGCCGCGTGGACGCCGGAAAAAAAACTCCCGGGCACGTTTTGCGCGACGCCGTTGTTCGCAAATCGCACAGTGTCGTGCGAGAGAGGGCGCAGACGCATCAACCAACCTGAACCAACCCGCTCTCGAAAAGACTCCCCCCCTAGAGACTTGCCAAGGTCTTAGCGCTAACTTCGCTTCATCTCCACACGTCGGGCTTTGTCTGAAGGGCAACGAAAAGGAAATGTTTTTAAAGCATGAACTGAAAAGAGCAAAGAATGAAATCCGTTAAGGAGACCTCTGCGAATAGACAGCATGAGAAAAAAATTGCAGACGATTACGTTACTTCCTAATGCGAAATTTGAGCGCAGCTCATCAGCTGTTTCAGCTTTTCAATAGACTGAGGCAAAGAATTCGAGCAAGACATGTATGTATAATTACAGACAACTTGTTATTTTTCACACATATTTCTTCTTCAAGAAACACTCCAGTGACAGTTCTTGACTGTCATGAAGGAAGCTTTGTGGACGGAGAAATAGATGGATATATGCTCAACTTGCTGCACCAATGCCAGGTTCTCAGAGACGAGGTCTGCGCAATTATTTCGCGAGGCTGTCACAGCTGCGGGAGCCGTTACAAGCGAGAGGAACGGGATGTTCTCCCGCATAAGTGGTAAGAAATTCCCGCTTGTCTTTATATCTACATTAACGTCCCCACCCACCTTGCCACCCTGGCAGGTGGCAGCGTTTATGGCACAACGTTGTCAATGCGAAAGCATGCAGCGCACATCTGTCACTACCGCCACGTACTGCCTTTGGGGAAGGACATTCTCAAAGGTAGTAAAAAAGTGTGGATCTGGGCACGCCACAGGTGTTACAATCAGGATTGGACCAGTTGCAGGGTATTGACGGCATACGGCATGCGCTGTATGCCGATGATATCACGATCTGGGCCACAGAGGGAAACTTAGGGCGCATGGAGGAATGCCTGCAAACAGCCGCTCACGTAGTGGATCGCTACGCAGGGCACTGTGGTCTCCAATGCGCACCCAGCAAATCTGAATTTGTACACCTTAGGGCATCACCTAAGGACAATACCAAAATACATCTCTCCTTAACAAGTGGCCCCATACATGAGGCCAAAGAAATTCGAATACTCGGACTCTTCATCAATAGCCAAAGAAGAGTAGACACAACATTGCACAAGCTCCGCAAAATTGGAGACCAGGTGGGCCGTATGGTTCGTCGCGTCTCCAATAAGAGAGGGGGTTTGCGAAGCAAGGATGCAGTTCGGCTGGCCCATGCTTTCGTTATCAGCCGAATTCTCTATTCGGTCCCTTATCTACACTTGCGGAAGCACGACGAAGACAAAGTTGAGGTAATACTCCGTAAAATGATGAAGAGGGCACTTGACCTTCCTGTCTCCACCTCCAATGCGAGACTTCTTGCATTGGGAGTGGTGAACACCTTTCAGGAGCTCAAGGAAGCCCATCTCACAAATCAATACACGAGGCTAGCCCAAACGAAGTCGGGCCGGGACTTGCTAGCCCGGCTTCACATCCAACACGATTTCCACATTCAGGAGCGGGTCCGAGTGCCCGAACTCTGGAGACGCGCCGTCAGAGTTCGACCCCTCCCCACTAAGATGGATAAGGAAGACCATAGTGGTCGTCGCCAGGCTAGGGCGGAAGCCTTAGCGCGCCACTATGGCAACAAGCAAGGTGTCTACTACGTAGATGTAGCCGGGCCGACCCACGGGGGGTGGTACACTGCCGCGGTCATACATCAAGAAATACAGGTGGATGGTCTGTCCTTTCAAGCCCCAGGCACAACACAAGCTGAAGAGGTTGCTATCGCCCTAGCTGCTTCTGATACCAAATCAAAACACATCATAACTGATTCGCGTTCGGCGTGTAAAAATTATGAGGCTGGCTGGATAACTCCACTAGCTGAACGAATATTAAGGAATTGCAGCCGAGACACCGATCCTACTCCCCGCTGCATAGTTTGGACTCCGGGCCATCAGGGCCTAGCAGGAAACGAAGCTGCAGACGCGGCGGCCCGAGCACTCATTCACCGGGCGTTCCCATTGGCTCCTGAGCACCTGAAACCTGAAGGTGGCTCTTTACTCTCGTTCAAAGACATAACATCTTATTATAAGGATAGGCACCGCGTGTACCCAGCCCCTGCAAAGGGACTGGGGAAAGCAAACGAACGCGTTCTACTTAGACTATTCACTAATACAATGCTGTGCCCGGCAGTATTAAAACATTTCGATCCCGCGTTCACTGGCAGGTGCAAACACTGTGGCGAGGTGGCTGACACCTACCACATGGTTTGGGCTTGCCAGCGCAACTCAGCTCTCTCCCCCCACCCCAACCCTACCAGAGAGGAATGGGAGGCGGCCCTGCTTGGCTGCTCGGACCTTCAGGCCCAAAAGGCTTTGGTCAAGAGGGCTAAGCTGGCGGCTTCGACCAATGGGGTCCCGGAATAGGGACTCCACCCATTGCGGGGCTCTTTAAGAAAGCCTCACCTCTTTTATTAAATAAAGGCTTTTCATCATCATCATTACAAGCGAGAGGAACGGGATGTTCTCCCGCATAAGTGGTAAGAAATTCCCGCTTGTCTTTATATCTACATTAACGTCCCCACCCACCTTGCCACCCTGGCAGGTGGCAGCGTTTATGGCACAACGTTGTCAATGCGAAAGCATGCAGCGCACATCTGTCACTACCGCCACGTACTGCCTTTGGGGAAGGACATTCTCAAAGGTAGTAAAAAAGTGTGGATCTGGGCACGCCACAGGTGTTACAATCAGGATTGGATTGGATTGTAAAACATTTATTGCGTCGAGAGCAGGTTGCGGAGGCACGTACTAGATGGCCGCTAGCCCATGGCTAGCGGCGACCTCGTTGGCCCGCTCGATTGCCCGCACTTGGATCTTGGGGTCCGAGCTGACCAGCACGGCCTCCCACCGCTCGGGAGAAGGGAGCTGTATCAACTCCGCCGGAGGCGGATCATCTGCACAATTCCACAGAATGTGGTCGTAGGTGGCCCTTTCACCACATTTATGGCAGTTTGGATCGTACTGGCCAGGGTACATGAGGGCAAGCAGAGCCGGATTGAGAAGGGAGCGTGTTTGAAGACGGCGCCAGGTGACTTCCTGCGCTTTTGTTAACGACTTGTGGGGAGGGGGATATGCGCGCCTCTCCAGCCTAAAGTGATGGGTGATGTCATGAAATGAGATTAACCCGTCCCTCGTGAAATTCGGGTCGGAGGGCGCGCTCACTGCCCGGTCGACGAAACCTCGGGCTTGCGCGTGAGCCGCCTCGTTCCCCGGATTAGACGAGTGGGCCGGGCCCCAGATCAATTCAACTTCTCTAATCGGAAGGCGGGTGTTTTGAAGGATGCGGAGTGAGGTAGATGTGATACGGCCCCTCGCGAAATTGCGAATGGCTGTTTTGGAGTCGCTGAATATAATATCAGCACGCGTGTTCGCTATAGCTAAGGCTATTGCCGCTTCCTCCGCCGTCTCGGAGGAGGTGGTTTCTATCGACGCGGCCGCCAACGGGGCGCCGTTCCCGTTCACCGCGACCACTGCAAACGCTTTTCTCGGGGTTTGTCGGTATTCCGCTGCGTCCACGTACGCCACGTTGTCGTGTCGGCTGTATTTGGTGCGTAGTGCGCGAGCGCTCGCTGTTCGTCGGCCTTCGTGGTGCGTGGGGTGCATGTTCTTGGGTAGGGGTTTGATCAAAAGAGCTTTCTTGATGTGCGTGGGTAACTGCGTTTTCGAGTCTCTCTCTGGGAGCTGTTCGCACATCTTTAGTCTGTATAGGAGGGCCCTTCCCGCACAATCAAGAGGAAAGGTGGGGTGAAAGCATGAGAGACGGTGGGGGGAAATCCCCAATCCCACTCATTCTTCCTGGGAGGCTGCTTTACGGACCGCTCAGCCCGCAGGCCAGAAATGGCTGGTGGATCGGGCTTTACGTGAAGCACAAGCCCGTGGACTCCTGGACCAGTAGGGGACCACCCTGGAAGATTTTTTTTTGTGTAATAAAGTTGTTTCCTACCGCCGCGTAGCTTAAAGCACGATTGAGGTGTCCACTATTCCAAAAGGGCAGTTATGCGCCTTGCCCTCCCTCTGGTTCACGCGTCCACCGAGATGTGGAAGACAGATACGGCGCATTTCCTTTCCTCAAAAACCAATTTACAAAGTTTACCCTCTGCTTTCCAAGCCCCCGCTCTACTGGGTTCGCAGCTGTGGGAGATAGATACTGTGTTTTTCGTTTCCTCAAAATTTGTTCACTGAAGGTTAAACGGCAGCTCGGGTGGTCAACGCCCTTCTTATGTAGGCTCGCTCCACGTCTGTCTGTTCTTCGCTCCAAGACAGGCGTGCACATACACACAGTGTCGGCTGTGTAGTCTCCTTCTCGCGCTGGGCGCGTCCTCATTGGTCAAAGGCCGGGAGTGGCTTCGAGGAGCATCTGGAACTTTCTGTCGTGGCGCCGCCGCCATCGCGCGAGTGAAGAGGTGGAGGGCATCTCTTAGCTGACGCAAGGCTACGCCCTCTTCGTCAACATCGCGTAGAAACGACTCGGACAGTCTAGAACAATCGACAACATCGAATACCCCCGCGCTCCGCGTTGGCGAGCGGTGGGAGAATGGGCAGCCACACATAAAAGGCTAGTCGCTCTACAGGGGTTTCTTCTCCCCCGTTTTACGACGCGCGCCCGTGAGAGCCGTCCGCGCGGCGCTGCTTTTTTGTTTCTTGCTAAGGAGGGTAGGAGGTTGCGCATTTACCCTCTCCTGGTTACAACGCACAACGACGACGGCGACGCCGCAAAACGCAGAAACGGGCGCCTAAGAGCTGCGCTCTAAAATTGTTCATCATCGGGACTGGACGCCAGACGATTAAGAGATCAGAATTAGCGACCAAATGAATGTACGGCTGAAGAGACGGTCGTTGCATAGTGCAACAGCAACCACAGGCATCCAATGTAAAGGCAAGAAGATGTAACTTTCCATATATGTGCTGTCAATTACTTTGCAACTTCGCCTATAGGAGGAGGGATAGGAAAAGAAGGGAAGAGGAACACCAGGACGCAACTAATCTCCGAAGGCAGAACTTCTCACGTGGCAGAAGTTGCGAACCAGACATTACACGCTGTGGTTGTTATATAAAGAAAAATAAAACAAAACAGTATTAGTAAAATCGTGCAGGAGTTGGAAGCATGCGAGCCAGAAAGGTCCAAATATAGCACCAAGCGATGGGACGACATGCTCACACATGCTCGATCTCCACAGTGCCATATCATCAATCCAACGACCGGCACTTATGGCTGTAGAAAAAGATGACATTAAGCGCTCTGATTACATTCTAGCAGGCATATTAAGGAAGGTAATAGCAGCGCAAAAAAACGGGGACACAAGAGAGACACAACCAACAGGACCAGGCATCCCTACTGGCCATTACAGGTACTTTTCTATCCGAGTTGCGTTGCGTTTTTGGTAATCCGCATTTGGCGATAGAACAATTCCCTTCCGATAGATTTGGCATAATTTAAATTTATATTTTAACGCACGCCAGGTAAGTGCGTTTTTTTTTTTACTACCTACGAGCTGGGAATGCGCGGCCTCTGGAGAGAAAAAAGAAAGTGTGCCCCAACACTGATTTATACAGCAAGCCGAATACCTGCGAAGACCAGCCGTAAACGCCCTTTAGCTGTAATTTATGTACACTTCGACGGCAGCGATCAACGAACACCGCATTTCGCGTGGCACTAATCCGGAGATTCAGGGCCAGGAAAATCGTCTCCTGCCGACGGTATGCCAAGAAGCGAGAGCGCTCCGTCCCGCACCACTGTCCGGTCTTCGCTTTCCGCGTGGCACTAATTGTACGCCCGAGAAGCGCGAGCAATCCGCCCTGCGGCACTGCCCGCTGATCGCCGTGTTCTACGTAGCACAAATCCGTGCTTTCGCATTAAATCGAATGCAGTAAACATTGTGCGTCCATTTTTTCTATACTCGGATACAACTTAAGCAGGCAGCGGCTTTTCCCCGTCAAAGGAGCCCCCTCCATCCAATGGCGCCGGCCGATTCTCGTGACCCTGCTAGGTTGACAATGCAGGGAGGGGTGCCACAATGGAGAGAGGGGTCTATCCCCGACTACCGAGGGAGGGGACTATCACCTTTTATCTACCACTCCCTGCTTTGTGACAGTAGCATCGTCAGGAAAATCGGCTGACGTCACTGGCTGAAAGGGGTTCCTTTGACGGGGAAAAGCCGCTGCCTTGTTAAGTTGTATCCGACTATAGTATTATTTTCCTTCATGAGAGTGATAACTTCATTGTCCCGCGTAATCCGCGAGCAATACAACGAGGTCTTACGAGCGAGTAATGCTGATTATCAGTCCAGAGAGGTGCGTGGGGACAGCTGGAATATGCAACCAGCGTGTGCGACGCTGTCTTCAGTTAATTCGTTCCGCCATTGGTATTAACGAAACGCATCTTTCCTGAATACGAATAAACGTGTCCAACCTTTAGAACTGCTCACATTTGCAGCAACGGCTACCCACAGTGCAGCGTCCAGACGTGCGTTTGAACCCACAGTCGAGCTTTTGCCTCCTGCTAACAGCATAGTTTAATGATTAAAGAAAGTGCTTTCGCCAGTGTACCTTCTGGTTATCATCATCATCATCATCGTCATCATCATCAGCCTGACTACGCCCACTGCAGGGCAAAGGCCTCTCCCATGTCTCTCCAATTAACCCTGTCCTTCGCCAGCCGCGGCCACCATATTCCCGCACATTTCTTAATCTCATCCGCCCACCTAATTTTCTACCTCCCCCTGCTAAGCTTGCCTTCTCTTGGAATCCACTGGTTATATCCGCTGCGAATTGCGAGCACGGTGCCGGAAATATATGCAGCGTTTAGTCGGCGATATGGCAACAGCGTAGGAAACTGCAACGTGAGCTATACAAACTGCATCGAAATGCAGCGTGGTGGAAACTCTTGAGATTAGCTACGGAAGGGGTTTCAGAATCACGCGTCGGAAAGCCGTTCCATCCAATGCTGCTAGATTTCAGCTTACGAATTTCAGCGCAGTGCAGCTTTCTGATGAGCGAACACTTCGGGAAACACTAAAGTTCTGCCTCCGGGTACAAATGCGGTTTCAGCTGATGTACCTTCGTCTTTCAGCTGATGTGCCTTCGGCGGACTGAACCGCTTTCAAGTGCGAGCACACATTTCATGTTTAATGTCGGAGACACTCATACCTTTAAGGGACACAAATTAAAGTTGGCATACATCGATAAAGCATCGAATTCTTATCACAAAGACGCTACACTCTAAACATACCTGTTATAACCGATTAAAGGTAAAAAAAAAAAATACACGTGCCGCTACCATCGTCAGTTTCCGCAAGAAAGCTTTTTTCGCGCGGGTCCCTGAGCCTAGGCTACCCCGCCATTCACTTCAGAACAATGAACACGGAGTCCACTGCGGTCCTGCCGTCACGAGCTTGAACTGAACCGAATAGAGTTTGTGAATCTGATTTTCCTAACAATAAATGCGAATTTTCACTGGCGAATAAACGGCAGTGCAGCCAGAAATAGCCACAAATTAATTTTTCTTAACTATGATGGATAGAGATGTCCTGAGCGTGTCTTTTAAAAACTATGAACGTCGAATAAACCAGGCTCCGAGAAAACGCGTCATTTCACTCCATTCGTCCTCCACTGGCTTTCATCCAGAGCCGCACAAGCCACCACTGCGTGCGGAAGCGCGTGCAAGTTGTAAGCTCAGCAGGAATCCCACGTGCACGCCCAGGCATCCGAAAGAATCCGGGCCAGCGAGCGATGCGCGCCCAGCTATGCGGCCTTCGCTGACGACGCGCAGCTCTCCGAAGTTGCCGGAATTCGGCGCCGCTGCTCGCCGCCGTAGGAAAGAATAAAGAAGCGACCTCCACCTTCTCTCTGCACTAGGCAGATGACTGAGGTCATGATTTTAAATTTTCCTTCAGTTGGAACGCGTTCCTGGCGTTTGTACGTAAAATTTGCAAGCTCCTTCGTCGGGTCTATACAACTTCCCACAGGTAATCCGATGCCAATGATTCAGCAGACACCCACAACGCTCAGAGCGAGCCCCTGTGCCGTTTGTTGCTTTTTGTTAGCATGTGCGGGCCCCAACTTGACGTGGAAGTTTCCAGAAAGGCCGCATGCGCACACCACTCGGGAGGAATGCGGCGGCACAGATGCACGAAGGTCGCCGTTAGAACACTCGAACGTTTCCTGGCATTTGTCTTTCATAGCGCCAGCTGTTTCCTCGTCGTCGTACTCGCTGCATTCGCACACCCACTAGAGATACTTGGAGAGAAAGCCGCCTGCTCGGCGAACCCTGGCCTGCAACCTCCGGCGAATGTGAACTTGGGCAACCGAATCAGAACCGAACACCCCCTCCCAGTCATTCATCTGGCTCCGTTAGTTGCAGTTGACTGGCAGTGGCGGTAGCCATACGTGGCGTATCTTTGTGTTAACCACTTCGCGAACCAGCTAGCACTACTCACTTTTCGTACCTCGGGGGCAAGTGTTCGTATTTTTTTTTTACCTTCCCTAGCATAGTCCGCTCTTCAGTGTGTTCCTTGCCACACATCTATCGCAGTACGTCACTTGAATTTTTCAAGGCGAGTCCTCAAAACTGTCAAGAACAGTTTGCTTGCAGTCCCAGTGGCACTTATTGCAGCCTATGCATCTCCGTCCCTCGGGTTTCGACTTTCATAGTAAAGCTGTTCGCCCTCTAGTGACGAGAGCGGATTCAAGAGGCTAGCAAGACAAAAGATGGTGTCGGTATTCTGTAAATGCATTCGTGGTGAGAAGTACATGGTCCTGGAAACAGCGACGCAGTCGGAGGACAAAGGAACATAAAAAACTTGGCAGTGGTTTAGCTCTGGTTAAACCTGGAGGATTGCGAAATCAAAATCTGCATGGCTACTCATGTTGTTGAACTCTGGCTGAGCCTAATTACTGTTTCGCTTTGGTTTCATCGAAGAGGCTAGACATGGCGACTATGTATATGTACATAATCGTTTATTCACATCTTTTCGTCTTGGTCGTCCGGCACGATCGATACAAATACAGCCCGATGGTCAGTAAAGTAACATGGCTCCTACTGCGCATCGAAGAGGAGAGAGAGAGAGAGGCAATGGAGAGCGCGCGGCAGCGGCGGCGGCCCCGGCACGCTAGCTGTGTGCCGCTACTGCGCATCGAAGAGGAGAGAGAGAGAGGCGATGGAGAGCGCGCGGCAGCGGCGGCATTACAGAGGCTAGCGGCATCCACCTTGGCGGCGGCGGCCACGGCACGCTAGCTATGCGCCGCTACTGCGCATGTGCAACTGGAGCGTGGAGGCGGCACCTCTGAGTCACCCGCGCGGCGACGGCGGCGGCGCGCCAGCTGTGCGCCATGTGACGACACTGCTCCTCGCGCATGCGCAGTATGACCTTTCCTCGGCTCCGCGAAATGGCTCGGCGACTAGCGTAGTGTTGCTTTCGCAACAAAATAGGCTGCACGACGCCGATCACCGCGAGCAGGAGAGCAGCGTCTTTTCTGCCACTCACCTTGCCTCAGCACACTAAACGTTTGCTTCAAACATTATAGTATTAAATTTGTACTTTTACCTGAGTATAACTAACCGGTTATCTTAGCGCACACTAGAATGCTACACGTCGTTGTGGTGCGAGACGGCGCTGTGTTGTGCCCCTGAGCGCTTCCTTTTTCCGTGTCCCGTTCGTCGCGCTGCTCTCACGGATTGCTCTTGTCGTGGTCCAGATAAGAAGCATAGATGTCCTGCTTTTAGAGCGTGCACTTTTTCTCGCGGACTCCTTTTGCAAGCGAGCGCCTATTGCGGCCAAGCCACCGGGTACCTGTGTGAGAGCTCGAACGATCACTAAGTAACCGATGGCATACCAGGCAACCGTCGAGAGACATCTTTTATATTTTCTCACCGAGGCGAAGATGAAGCACCTGTGTTGTTTCCCTGGGTTCTGGTTCTCATGTGCGCAAATACTGTACACAGATGCTTAAGCACAGGGAAAGAAAGCTGGTCTAGGCGCTGTGTGTGTCCGTCCTTCTCAGACCTTGTCTTTTTTAGCGCTACGTTTTTTTTTCCTGAATCATGAACCTACAAGCAAAAGCCTCTACCCTTATTAGCTGATTTATTGACCTTGACTACGCACCGACCGTCACACACATATTGCACAATACGTAACTCGAAAAACAAATAATAGTCAGTAATACAGCAGTAACAAACACCGTCCACGACAGGCCTTATACAATCAAGAGAAATTTTGTCAGTTTCTGGCTCAACATAAAAAGCGCGGTTCGATTGCCTTCAGAGATGCTTGAAGTTTTAGTTCAGCGCAGTGGTGTTCACTTCTTGCCCTCGTACGTCGTCCGCCAGTGCTGCTTTTCTCAGAAATCAGAAAAAGTTTCAAAAGCGACAGTGTATTGTGTTATACAAGTGTGAGACAGAGCTGTAAGTTTTGTATGTTGCAAAGTATGCAGGTAGTTAATTGACAAAGAGCAGTTCGTAAAGCGTCAATCTCAGGGGAATCAAGGCGCATCGAAAGGAATTGTAAAAAAAAATGCACAAGTGGTCGTATACGACGCGATGCGAGAAATATGCATTAGCAGCATTCGTTTTATATTTCATTTCTGCATTTGTCGCCTGATCTAGACGCGCCTTTTTCATTCCGCCACTGCGCGGGCTTCTGGTGCACGAGTGGGTTCGCATACTTGGGGACCATAGTGCTACGCACAGTAAAAACTCCCGCGGCGATTCATCAGCGTCCGCGGGTAGCCTGCGCAAAGCGCCGTCCACTGTCGGACGGAAAAGGTGAGTCCAATCGCTGCGATCCAACAAGTGGCCACGTCACGCAACGCGACAAGGCAAGACCGAGGCGCCAAGAGAAGGGCGCCAAGAGTGCAGGAAACGTCAGGTGAAAACACTCCAAAGGGAGAAAAAAAGAAAGCGCAAAGGCATCCTGTATTCTTCTTTTAACGACGCGTCCTCGGATCCTTTTTGCATTGTTTCCAAATGCCACCTTTTTCATTGAGCAGTTGGTTGGCTTGGGTGGCGTATGGGGTTTAAAAGAACACTGAGAAGAAATAGAACTGGGCTTGTATCGATAGAATACCAGCTCCTAAACTCAAAAACGAAATCTTTCTGAAAACAAAGCTCTTGCAGTGTAGAAAAGAACAAGAAATAAAATAGAGGTATGGCCGCCACAGGCCAATCTCGCAAGTATAAGCGTGATGATGAAATAGGAGGAAAGACATCACAGATCTCTGAGTCTGACAAAGGTGCATGAAGGTTACGTGTTTGATCGATATTGAAGTATATAACTTCTGTTTTGAAACCACTAGTGCACTTTTATCACACGAGGAAGACAGAAAACGACAGGCTGAGTGTTGGAAGTCAAACCACACCTGCAATTGGCGCCGCAACAGGCGGCCAGCTGAGTTTCAGTATGTTTCGGGGTGCTTCGCAGCTATGCGTTCTGCGTGCCCACATGGTTTCGTTATTCGCCTCGATTTAAAAGGGCGGAGCAGCAAAGGACCTCCAATTGCCTCCCATAGTGCTCCTCGGACGAAGTTCATGCAGCGGCACGAAACTGCGACAAGCAATGTTCAATGTTAGGAAACGCACCGCTGGGCGCGTTCGCTTCGTAAATGTAGCAAGACTCTGTCCTGCGTAACCAGCCCTACGAGGACTATTATTACCAGATTTAAATATGTCCGCACGTACCACTCGCTAAACAACAGTCGTGATGGTGACAGAGACGCTGCCGACTCCTCGGCGCTAGGACATTCTTGCCAGACCTACCACCTCAGCCCTCAAAAGCATCGCAAGCTGCTTGGGGTCGCTGAAGTGCAGCCCGCAGTTCTCTGCGAGAACTTCGTTTTCGGGATTGGGAATGGGATCCATCGTAACGTTCGTGCAAACGTAACAAAGCGACGACTACTGAGAGAGGCCTTGAGCATCCGGCCGGCTGTATTTCCGTTCCGGCTGTTGCTCGGGCCAGCAATCACGGAGTCTTTTTTTCCGTTTCCGCTGTTTTACATCACTGTTCTCTTACTTCGTCATCGGAGATTCCTGAGTTTCGCGGAACTTCGAGTAAAAATCTCTCAGCAACAAATGCACCTTTCGCTGCCGGACAAACGGCCACAAAGCTACAAAATAGCGAAGTATCGGATTATACTAACAACAACAAAACAAAATTGATAGCGTTGTCCTCAGTGTCCTTTTAACATCCCGCAGTGGAGGACTCCGGGTAATGTCGTCCACCTGGGGTTGCTTAACTTGCGCTGATGTCCCACAGTACATGGGCTTCTAACTTTGAGCCTCCATCGTAATGCGACCGCCGCGGCCGGGATCGGACCCGCGTCCGTCGGGTCAGCAGCCAAGCGCCATTACCACTGAGCCACAGCAGCAGCAGCTAAACGCATAATTGCAATTATTTCTTGTATAATCACTGATTTTTGTTATTTTGTTTTAGGACCCTTTCTTTACTAGCTTTCGAACAAATTTCCTTAAATACACGCCAGAGCCGCCTATGAGCCCAGCAAGATGAAAAGGCGAAGAAAAAACAAACAGCCAGGGAGGAAGGAATCATGCGCTCCATCAATCAAATATCATCAATCAATCAATCAATCAATCAATCAATCAATCAATCAATCAATCAATCAATCAATCAATCAATCAATCAATCAATCAATCAATCAATCAATCAATCAATCAATTCGTGCCAGTTTCCGAGATGTCACACAGGAACAGAAAATACGTTGTTCAAATTCAACACTGGCAGAAAAGCGCTTCTCTCGGGTATCGCTTGTTTTCTTATTACGACTGGTATTACCATTGGTGTTATTACGTGCGTCGTTGGCCAACTCTCGAAAGGGCACGACCTGTGCCCACAGGGGGCGTCTTGCGCATCGACTCCTTGTTAACTCTCCCGCTGACTATTCTTTCTTCCAAGCGACGCTTTCAACGTGCACTGCTTTCTAATGACTCTGCGGCTGAGCGTTGTCCTCTCAATTAGCCACGCTCGTGACCTGTCGGCTGGGCTGCTGCCAGGAGCCGGACACAGAGAGCCCCTCCGTGGCTCAAAGAGCGGGAAAAAGTCGAATGAAGCAGCCAAGGTTAAACGGGCGAGCGTTGATGAGCTGACCGTGACGTCACAGAGGGTTATATAGGGATCGCCAAACAACTGCGCGAAGACGACGGGACAAGAAGACGTACACAACAAGCGCATAGATCGGACGAGTAAAGTCGTGTTTCTATACTCAGCGCAGAAGTCATCGCCACTTAAAAGCTGCTTTTTCGTGCTGCTCGAGAGTTCGCGACTTTTCGCAGGCAGCTCAAGCATGACAAAGCAGCGACGCTTTCTAGCCGAACTCAGCTGACTCTGGCCCTTTTCGCAGAGGTACTTGACGCCAGCAAGCGGTTAGCGAACTTTGTAGCTACCGCAGCTGTTTGAACGCCTCTATAGCGAGCATCCTTTTGACGCTAGCAGACCTGAAAGCTTGCTACGTGGGACGAAAACCTAAGCGAGCCGCTTATGAGGACGCCACGAATGTTTCGCACGTCGAAAACAATGATAGCCAAGCCTTACTGGATTAATGTGCAGGGGCGGCAGACGAGTTTGCACTGACGTGCTTATTGGCCGGCTGCTAGCTAATGATTAAAAGCACGCATGTTCAGTTCTCTGACCGCAAGCGGCTAGGAAAACCAATGCGTCGCCTTTGTTTGCACGGGCGGCAATGCCGTAAGACGTAAGACGTCCGGATCTTTTCCAAGTTTATCTGCCCCGGATCTCCCCCCCCCCCCCCCCCCTTTTCCTGCCCGTGCTATTCGGTGCGTCGATGGGCCTTGGCCGTGGGCTGTAGGTGACCTGTTGCCCGGAAGCATCGTGGGCTAGGCCAGTGCTCATCAGCCGATCGTCAAATCCACGCGAAAGCACCGAAGTTTGGGCCAGTTGGTATTGATCCATCTTGAAAACGTAGCAGCACGAAAAAACGAGGACAAAATAGACACAGGTACGACAGGACATATGCTGCTATTTTCTTTGCTTGATGCAGAAAGAAAGAGTCCGGCACTGGCATGTGGTCACTGCGATTAAATTCACACACGTGACAATAGGACTCTGTCTTGTTTGTCGAGATAGGGAAGAGCCCAATGTAGGAGAAATACTATGCAAAAGCACCGAAGTTTGGGCCAGTTGGTATTGATCCATCTTGAAAACGTAGCAGCACGAAAAAACGAGGACAAAATAGACACAGGTACGACAGGACATATGCTGCTATTTTCTTTGCTTGATGCAGAAAGAAAGAGTCCGGCACTGGCATGTGGTCACTGCGATTAAATTCACACACGTGACAATAGGACTCTGTCTTGTTTGTCGAGATAGGGAAGAGCCCAATGTAGGAGAAATACTATGCAAAAGCACCGAAGTTTGGGCCAGTTGGTATTGATCCATCTTGAAAACGTAGCAGCACGAAAAAACGAGGACAATATAGACACAGGTACGACAGGCCATATGCTGCTATTTTCTTTGCTTGATGCAGAAAGAAAGAGTCCGGCACTGGCATGTGGTCACTGCGATTAAATTCACACACGTGACAATAGGACTCTGTCTTGTTTGTCGAGATAGGGAAGAGCCCAATGTAGGAGAAATACTATGCAAAAGCACCGAAGTTTGGGCCAGTTGGTATTGATCCATCTTGAAAACGTAGCAGCACGAAAAAACGAGGACAAAATAGACACAGGTACGACAGGACATATGCTGCTATTTTCTTTGCTTGATGCAGAAAGAAAGAGTCCGGCACTGGCATGTGGTCACTGCGATTAAATTCACACACGTGACAATAGGACTCTGTCTTGTTTGTCGAGATAGGGAAGAGCCCAATGTAGGAGAAATACTATGCAAAAGCACCGAAGTTTGGGCCAGTTGGTATTGATCCATCTTGAAAACGTAGCAGCACGAAAAAACGAGGACAAAATAGACACAGGTACGACAGGACATATGCTGCTATTTTCTTTGCTTGATGCAGAAAGAAAGAGTCCGGCACTGGCATGTGGTCACTGCGATTAAATTCACACACGTGACAATAGGACTCTGTCTTGTTTGTCGAGATAGGGAAGAGCCCAATGTAGGAGAAATACTATGCAAAAGCACCGAAGTTTGGGCCAGTTGGTATTGATCCATCTTGAAAACGTAGCAGCACGAAAAAACGAGGACAAAATAGACACAGGTACGACAGGACATATGCTGCTATTTTCTTTGCTTGATGCAGAAAGAAAGAGTCCGGCACTGGCATGTGGTCACTGCGATTAAATTCACACACGTGACAATAGGACTCTGTCTTGTTTGTCGAGATAGGGAAGAGCCCAATGTAGGAGAAATACTATGCAAAAGCACCGAAGTTTGGGCCAGTTGGTATTGATCCATCTTGAAAACGTAGCAGCACGAAAAAACGAGGACAAAATAGACACAGGTACGACAGGACATATGCTGCTATTTTCTTTGCTTGATGCAGAAAGAAAGAGTCCGGCACTGGCATGTGGTCACTGCGATTAAATTCACACACGTGACAATAGGACTCTGTCTTGTTTGTCGAGATAGGGAAGAGCCCAATGTAGGAGAAATACTATGCAAAAGCACCGAAGTTTGGGCCAGTTGGTATTGATCCATCTTGAAAACGTAGCAGCACGAAAAAACGAGGACAAAATAGACACAGGTACGACAGGACATATGCTGCTATTTTCTTTGCTTGATGCAGAAAGAAAGAGTCCGGCACTGGCATGTGGTCACTGCGATTAAATTCACACACGTGACAATAGGACTCTGTCTTGTTTGTCGAGATAGGGAAGAGCCCAATGTAGGAGAAATACTATGCAAAAGCAGCGAAGTTTGGGCCAGTTGGTATTGATCCATCTTGAAAACGTAGCAGCACGAAAAAACGAGGACAAAATAGACACAGGTACGACAGGACATATGCTGCTATTTTCTTTGCTTGATGCAGAAAGAAAGAGTCCGGCACTGGCATGTGGTCACTGCGATTAAATTCACACACGTGACAATAGGACTCTGTCTTGTTTGTCGAGATAGGGAAGAGCCCAATGTAGGAGAAATACTATGCAAAAGCACCGAAGTTTGGGCCAGTTGGTATTGATCCATCTTGAAAACGTAGCAGCACGAAAAAACGAGGACAATATAGACACAGGTACGACAGGCCATATGCTGCATATGTCCTGTCGTACCTGTGTCAATTTTGTCCTCGTTTTTTCGTGAGGCTACGTTTTCAAGATCGTCTAATCCAACGCGGCGGCAAGCCCTTCGCCTCCTTCTTCTCTGTCCATCCCTTCTTTCACGCCCATCGTCATATAATGCGTTTCATCCTGAATGTAGTTCTTCTTGTGCGCGATCGGTACGATTGCTCGGTGGCCTCCGCTAGCGTTACGGACTCTAGAAGACGATGAACTGTGCAGCGTCGCGGGCAGTAGTGCTCGTGCCAGACCGTCCGCCATTTAAATCATGCAATAGCCAGCTGTCATGTCGTACTTTATTCATCGGCTTGCCGTCGCGTAGCAATAATAATTGGATATTTAGCTCGTATGCCCGGCCATGTATCGACTGCCACTCAAAGCTGACGAGATTGGTCTCTTGTAAGAAGAAAATAAAAACAAACCTGCTTAGAAGAAGAAAATAAAAAAAATAAACTTCCTTAGAACATGCCAACCTCGTCAGCGTTTGGCTGAGTCGCAGTGGGCATGTGGCCGGTCATGCGAGAAGGAAAATTGTAGAGGATATTTGAGCTCCGTCTTAACGGTATGAAGCGGTAGCTGATAAGTTAATGCCCGTATATGCAGAATCGGTCACTCTCTGCTTAATATTTGTAAATCCCGGGGAATCTTCATACCCCTCCTGGCGTAGTGGTGCAGCGGTTAAGCGATGCGCCACACTGCCCTTCGATGGCAGATGCTGCCACCGGTGGGGGGAATATGCGATCCAGGTTGCCCCTCCCGAGCAACCTCAGGTGCACTGAAGAGGAATCTGAACTCGCCTTTTTGCCGCGGGAACTCGATCTACACGTTCCGGGCATTCTTAGTAACTGCGACTTATTGCCCTATGTGGCCGATTTCTCTAATTAAATCGAATTAACATCCGGCTCCCGCCTTTATTTTTGAATTCTCCCTCGTACGGTGGGCGGAGTCGACCAACGCGTGGAGTGCCTTTCAGCCAGCTCCGTGGAGGCTTTGCTTTCGCTTTATGTTGTTTTTTAGGTTTCCGTGAATAAATAGTTTCATTCGCAGATAATATAGCCGCAAAATAAGCCCGCAGAAATAAAAATACGCGCGGACTATTTGCTTCTGCGGATTACTACGTATTACTCCGCCTATGGAAGAGCGGCAAGCCGCCACGGGACTGGGTGAAAGGCACTCCGCGCGTTGGTCGACTCCGCCCACCGTACGAGGGAGAATTAAAAACAAAAGGCGGGAGCCGGACATTAATTCGATTTCATTAGGGAAATCGGCTACACAGGTCAATAAATCGACGTTTCTAAGAATGCTCAGAACGTGTAGATCGTGTTCCCGCGGCAAAAAGACGAGTTCAGATTCCTCTTCAGTGCACCTTTAAGACCAATCATTAATTCCACTGCCACCTGCCACTGTGCACAGTTCGCTCACGATGCGGTGGTGAGGCTGTGGTGACGCCACAAGGTTACGTGACCTAGGTAGCCCACCTGCATCCTATATTGCTTCTCAGGGGATTTTTCGTGGATTTTTCACTCACGGTCAAGAACGCAGACGATGCCGATGACGGCGCTGGATTTACTTTCTGCGACACGAGCTCTTTAACGCTGTCGTGTTAGAAGCCGCAAGGTGAGTCTTGGTGAACGAGAAAGGAGTGCAAAAAAGCGCGAAAATCTACACGCCACATTTACGAAAAATGTGCAGCTGAATGGAGCAAATTTCCTGGATTATCATATTTTGTCAATTAATCAAACTGATTACTGGCCATATTTTTGTTGCACCTCATGTTCTCCTGAGAGAATTGGTTTGGTTTGGTTTATGGGGTTTAACGTCCCAAAGCGACTAAGGCTATGAGAGACGCCGTAGTGGAGGGCTCCGGAAATTTCGACCACCTGGGGTTCTTTAACGTGCACTGACATCGCACAGTACACGGGCCTCTAGAATTTCTCCTCCAAAGAAATTCCAGCCGCCGCGGCCGGGATCGAACCCGCGTCTTTCGGGACAGCAGCCGAGCACCATAGCATGCACTGAGCCACCGCGGCGGCTCCTGAGAGAATTATTTTAGCAGCACGCTACATGTGGGACGTGCTGCGCAAACCGCAAAGTTTTATCGCTTTCTCCAAAACTCCGACCTTGTTTCGTTGCTCTTATTATGGATTCGACGCTCAAAAGGAAAACACTTGTCGCCGAGTGCCACGATAAAAAGATGCACAAAGTTATGGAGGGCACCAAGCAGTGCCGATGCCAGCAAGCGTTCCGGTCTCCTGGAAGACGCTTACCGCAGAACACTGGAGAAAGTGAGGGAATACGAGAGATAGAAAATACTTTCATCGGAATCTAAGCACCGCACTCTTTCCGATGAGGAAGGGCGCCTAATTTGCAGCACATTTACACAAGATTAATTTCTGCTACGTTTGACCTGAAATCACGGCCAAAACGTATACTGCAAATCGAACCGAATCGGATGTCTTATCGACATGGAGGTAGCGAAAAAAAGATGCCCAGGCTTAGCTTGGTTAAGCCAAGAATGCGTTGCATATTGCGCGGTCTTTTTGCGCGAGGTATTGCTTGGCGGCACTCGATTTTCTCACCAGCTTTTCCTCCCTGACGTATGGATGGATGGATGGATAGGAGCGGCCCCTTTGAAACGGGGCGGTGGCAACCGCCACCATGCTCAGCTGTTTTTTTTTTCTTTTTTCGTTTTTTTTTTCTTTTTCTTTCTTTCTTCCTGTTTACTGTGTTTGCAATTCTCAACAAGAATCGCCATCATCTTTACCTACGGTTTTTCCTCCGGCTGTCGCGACGTCACGTCACGTGGTTTGGTGGCTGCCCGGCCGCGCCCAAGGGCTGAACTGAGTGATTGCAATATGCTACGCATAAAAGAAACTTCCATGAGGCTAAATAAAAAACTGCTGCAAAGGAGGCAGGAAACTGAAAACGAAATTTGTAGCCAGGTTATGTCTGGCTGTAGAAGTGCCGAGCCTAGGGTCATAGCTGCATTGCTCCATGACGATGAAATGTTTTTCATCATCATAGAACAAAACAGCTTTGGGTTCTGTATGGATGGAGTGTTTGTCATGCGGATTGGCTCAAAAATATTGTGTCAACACCTGCAGAGCGAACTTCAAGTGCGCCGAGTGGAAAAGTGCGTAAAATATCAATTCTGCCACATGCATTGCCTCATTTTACTTCGCGGGGTGGAGGACCTTTTGAAGTTTTTATTATTAGTTCCAGTTCTTCACTTACAGCTGGTATTTTCATATTTAGCGAGTGTGATTCCTCGGTGGCAGCAAAAAAATTCGGTAATAATTATTTGTTATCAGTGAATGATCAAACTAAGAGACGATTCGCAAATATGTGTCGCGTTTTGCCGCACTCACTCCTAATGGCTCGCTTGTAACCGGGTGGCGGCTATACCGAAAACCACTGCAAACCCATAGTTTGTGTCTCAGAGCAAGATTCGCCAGTTTGCAAATCAGACTTATGCCGAACGCAGTATGCGCAGGCTATAGTGTCTAGGTGGCCGCCTGAGTGCTAAGAAATCGAAGAAAGGAAGGAAGGAAAAAAAATTACGCGAGAAAAAGGCAGAATAAAAATGACAGTCGGTACGATTCCGGTTTGCAATAGTTCTACCGCTGTTACCGTATCCCTTATTGCTCAATGCTTTTTGATTAGACGTAGTTTGTTTGCACTCTACAACGGACCCGTACATAGATGATGAGTGCAACAGCTTGCGAATTTGTATCTTAGTCTACTCCTACTGCGTTGCCCGCTGAAGGCCTGCAGACAAAATTTATTGAGGGCTACGTAAGCCATAGTCATGCTTTTATAGGAGAGCGGAAACTGACTGTTATGCAAAGAAGAGTGCAGCAGAGAGAGAGAGAGATAACTTTTATTTTTCAGCTCAAGTCCGAGCCTTCTTAGTTGCCCGTTTGGTGGGCGCTATTTATCGGCGGTGGCAGAGTAGGGCCACGTGTCCCTTGGATGCCACGGATGTGGGCGGCGAGGAGCGGCCAGAGGGTGGGCTGCAGAGAGGTTGGTGGAGCGGTCCATCGGGCCCACGTGAGGTGAAAGGGGGGAGGCAAGGTATGCGAGGAAGCTATGGTGGGAGAGTTAGTTGCTCGGGGGCATAACCAATATGTATGAATGTTGGAGGGATGCTCTCCGCACACGAGACAGGCGGGTTTGCCCGGTTTATGAAGGATATAGTGGGAATACAGTTCGCAGGGAAGGGAGTTAGTCTGTGCCTGTCGAATTAGAGTGGCGTCAGCACGGCAAAGGAAATGGGAGGGTGACGGAAGGGTTCGTCGCATGTGCCGCAAATTGCGAAGGTGTTCGCGGCGGTCCTGTCGGTGTGTAGCGCGGTCTGCCTTGGGATTATAATGGGCTGGCCAGGCAGTCGGAGGGCCCGTTGGTATTTTTTCACGGGCCAGAGCATGAGCAAGCTCATTCTCCGGTATACCTTGATGACCAGGAATCCATTCAAGGCGGACATGGAGCGTAGGGTGGGCTGTTAGGTATTGCAGCAAAGTGTCTAGGATATGGGGAGGGAGTTTTTGAGATTCGAATGAGCGTATGGCAGCCTGAGAGTCTGCACGTATGGTGATGGTGGAGGACAGGTGGTCGTGAAGCGTAATCGCCTCTGCTATGGCCAGAGTTTCTGCGTCGGTTGAGGAGGGCACTCCTGTGTGGAGATGTGTGGAGGTGCTTCGAGGGCCGACTACTGCAGTAACTACTTGGTGCTCGAGGATATGGGCATCGGTATAGTAAGTGTCGTGGCCCAGTACGGGTAAATGGTTCGCCAGTGCTTCACGCCGCCCGGGATTTATCGTTGGAGACATGTGGCGTGGAATGGGTTTTACAGTAAGACGCGGGAGGCTTTTCCACGGGGGAGCAGATGGTCGAAGCGGGGGTAGTTGGGAAATGGTGTGTCCGAAAAGGCTGAGGAGGTCTCTGCCTTGCTCGGAGGTAGAGAGACGGTGTATCTGGGCTCGGTGGTGTGCTGCTGCGCGTTCTTCGAGGGAGTTGAAAATGGCGGCGTCTGCGATCAGAGCATTTGCGGCGTAGATGGGAACTCCCATGGCTAATCGAGTGAAGCGACGCAGAGAGGCTTCCAGTTTGCTTACTTGAGAGGATGTGAGGCGTTGATAGGGGTAGGCGTACATGACTCTCGAATAAACGAGTGCTTCTATAACTCGACGGAGTTCGTGTTCTCTGAGTCCATGCTTTTGACGAGATATGCGGGACAGCATGTGGCGAATTTGGTTCAGTTGTTGCAGGAGTTGGCTAAGCCACACGTTGCACTTGCCATCTTGTTGAAAAGTGAAGCCAAGGATCTTGATGTGGCTCCGTCGGGGAATAGGGGTTTGCGCGAGAGAGAGTTGAATGAGTTCGCGGTAGGAAGAAGCGGTTTTTTGAGGAGCGTTAGAAACCACGATGTATTCCGACTTTTCGGCGGAACAACTCATACCTATGAGGCGTGCATGCTCCTGAACGACGTCGAGGCCTTGCTGCAAAGTGGATTCTAGTTCCCCGGCGTTTCCTGTGGTAGACCAGAGAGAGATATCATCCGCATATATAGCGTGGCGTAGGCCAGGAATTTCAGCGAGTTTTCGGGGCAGTTCTTTCATTGCCAAGTTGAAAAGCATATGTGAAAGAATGGATCCCTGTGGTGTACCTGCGGTGAGGGGAAAGGGGGCGGAAGGTGTGCCGTCGGGGCCAATGATTCGGAGGGTCCTGTCTGTAAGAAAGTCTTTGATGTAGTTGAACATGCGGACCCCAGGGCGAGTGTCTGCCAGGTTGGTGAGAATTGCGGAGTGGGCGACATTATCAAAAGCCTTTTTGATATCCACGCCGGTCAAAACTCGAAGCTGTGCGCTGCTTGGGAAGGCGTACAAATCCTCATAGATTTGCCGTCCAATGTCTTGTGTGCATACGTGGGCGCGGAATCCGACCATAGTGGGAGCAAGACAGCGATTGGTATGCAGGTGCCATTCGAGGCGGGTAAGGGCCATCTTCTCCATCAGCTTCCCTAGGCAAGAAGTCATGGATATAGGTCGGAGGTTAGTGATGAGCTCAGAGGATTTTCCTGGTTTCGGAATCATAATTACGTGTGCCTCTTTCCATGCAGCGGGAATTTTCCCGGAGCGCCAAACAGTATTAATAATCTGAATAAGTTCGTCTAGTTTTGAATCGGGGAGATTACGGAGTATACCATAGGTAATTTTATCTGGGCCGGGTGCTGTGTTTCGCTTAAGGGAGCGTAGAGCAGCCTGAAGTTCGGCGAATGTAAAGTCGGAATTCATTCCTTGCTCGTCTGCTTCTTCTTCGGTGTAAGGGTATGACGGGGAGCTGGCAGGAGAAGTAGAGGATGGGTAAAATTGATTTCGGATTTGCTCAGCCAGCTCTTCTTGTGAGACGGAGAGGGCCAACTGTAGCTTTTGAAGTGTGTTACGAGGTTTACCCTGTCCAAGTAGGGTGCGCATAATGTCACCAACATACAGAAACATAGGTCACCAACATACAGAAACAACACACGCAAACACTTCACACCACCGACGAGATCCCCGCAGTGGACAATCACCTCCTGCATCTGTGGGAGGCGCGCCGGAGCTTAACAAAACGATGGAAGAAACACAAGACGAATCGCAAGCTTAGAGCTCGTATTGCACAACTTACGGAGCAGGCTGCGGCATATGCCGCCCAGCTCACAGACACCAATTGGATAGAACGCTGCAACTCGGCAGCGCGTCAGATGAGCTCGAAGGGGACTTGGCGTCTCTTGCGCAGCCTCATCGACCCTTCTCAAACGAAAGGGGAGACGCAAAAACAGCTCCGGCGGGCTCTGCACGGGTACCAAGGTACGACGGCGCAACTTGCGGACACTTTGTGCGACAGGTATCTCTGCCGCACAAACGACCCGGTTGGGCCCGAGTACACGTACTCCGGCAAGCCAAATCAGGATTTAGACGCCCCTTTTGAGTTGCATGACCTTAAGGCGGCCCTGGCTAAAATGCGCCGAGGTGGGGCACCGGGTCGGGATCGCATAACAGTGAAACTGTTGGCGAACCTCTCCGACTGTGCATATCTCCATTTGCTACAATACATAAATCAGATCTGGGATGGGTGTCCGCTCCCACTCGAATGGAAAACATCCCTTGTAACGTTCATCCCCAAAGCAGGTAAAGCCGTGACTACGGACAACTTGAGACCCATCTCATTAACCTCGTGTGTGGGAAAGCTCATGGAGACGATGGTTCGGGATCGCCTCTCTCCATACATGGAGGGTAAGGGCCTCTTTGCAGACACTATGTTCGGGTTCCGCCCGCACATGTCTGCACAGGATGTCCTACTCCAACTACACAGGGACATAATACGACCCACAGCCATGCAACAAAACGACAAGGCCATTCTCGCCCTCGATCTTAAGGGGGCGTTTGACAATGTTAAACATGCCACCATACTCTCTAACTTGAACACCACTAACTGCGGGGCGAAGGTCTTCGCCTACGTCAGAGACTTCCTCTCTGCGCGTCAGGCACTCCTCCGGATCGAGGACGAGGAGTACGGCCCGTACTCTATGGGTACACGAGGTACACCACAGGGGGCGGTGTTATCACAGCTCCTTTTCAACATCGCCATGATGCACCTGCCCGGCCGACTGGCTCAGGTAGATGGCATAAAACACGCACTCTACGCAGACGACATTACAATCTGGACCACCGAGGGGAGCCTTGGGGAGATAGAGGACCGCCTTCAGCAGGCCGCCACCATAGTCGAAGCATATGCTGCCGACTGTGGTCTCCAATGTGCTCCCGCCAAATCAGAGCTTCTACACGTCAGGACAAACCACAAGGACAACACGTCTCTACACATATCTCTGTCAGGCGGTCCCATCAGAGAAGTGGCGGAGCTCCGGATCCTGGGTCTGTTCATCAATAACAAACTTAGGCCGGACTCTACTATAGCGAAACTCAAGAGCATAGGTGAACAGGTAGGGCGCATGATCCGCCGTGTTTCCAACAAGCGGGGTGGTCTGCGGGGCAGGGACGCGCTACGGCTCGCCTATGCCTTCGTGACCAGCCGGATCCTCTACGCCGTGCCGTACCTACGCACCACCAAACAACAAGACGAGCGCATTGACGCCATCATCAGGAAGGCAACAAAGCGAGCACTGGACCTCCCGGTGGCTACCTCCAACGCCAAACTGAAGGCGTTGGGAGTGGTAAACTCCCATCAGGAGTTGCGGGTGGCCCACCTCGTGAACCAATATACGCGGCTATCGCAGACGGTGCCTGGGCGCCGCCTGCTAAACCGCTTACACATCCAACACACATGCATACCAGAGGGGACGGAGAACATCCCGGTGCTGTGGCGCCACATGCTCTTGGTCGCTCCGCTCCCGCGTAACATGGACATGGCTTCACATGAAGGCAGACGACAAGCGCGGGTTCGCACGCTTGAGAGGCAATATGGGTATAAAGAGGGCGTCTATTACGTGGACATCACAGGGCCGTCGCCCGCAGGATTCTTCACGGCTGCCGTAGTCCACCGGGGAATGAATGTTGATGGGCTATCTTTTCGGGCCCCAAATTCAACACGAGCGGAGGAAGTCGCAATAGCTCTCGCTGCCGCCGATCCAAAATCGAAAACGGTTATTACAGACTCCCGCCGGGCCTGTGAACATTATCTTGCAGGCGAAATATCACCTCTGGCCTCGCAAATTCTAAGACGCGCTCTCGCCAATCCAACTCGCACAAAAGTGATCTGGGCTCCTGGCCACCAGGGTCTACGAGGCAATGAGGCCGCTGATGCGGCCGCCCGAGCGCTCACACACCGGGCTCCTCATCCTAGCTCTCATGGCTCAGAAGCTCATAAACCGCTTCTGCGGTTCCGCGAAATCCTAATTTATTATTGCGACAGCCACCGTCTCTACCCGGCACCTGCCAAGGGGCTGAGTAAGGCGGAGGAGCGAACTCTGCGGCGCCTGCAGACAGGAACCCTTCTCTGTCCTGCAATAGCAAAACACTTCGATCCGAACACAGATGGGCGCTGCCCGCACTGTGGAGAGATCTGCGATATCTTTCACATGGTGTGGGCATGTACTCAGAATCCTCACCTTCCCCCCTCCCCCACCCCCACCCGAGAGGCATGGGAGACTGCCCTCCTCAACTGCTCCACACTGGAGTCCCAAAGGGCTCTGGTCAAGCGGGCGCGAGACGGGGCCTCGTCATGCGGTGTCCCGGACTAAGGATACCGACCATGCAGCAGGGTTATTTATTTTTTTTTAACCCTCAAGCTCTCTTGATTAAAGTTTTTCACCACCACCACCACCTATGAGCCCTGCAAGATGAAAAGGCGAAGAATAAACAAACAGCCAGGGAGGAAGGAATCAGCGAATCAATCAAATATCATCAATCAATCAATTCGTGCCAGTTTCCGAGATGTCACAGAGGAACAGAAAATGCATTGTTCAAATTCAACACTGGCAGAAAAGCGCTTCTCTCGGGTATCGCTTGTTTTCTTCTTATTACGACTGGTATTACCACTGGTGTTATTAAGGCGGAAGCCTTTAATGCCTCATCGTTGTAAGCAGGAGTTGTCGACAGAAATGTCACGCTTTTCAATTCGTCGAAACGGTCGTGACGTCCCAGTGCGGGAATTTCAAACGGGGCCAATTCTACTTTGGCTACTAACCATGCAACCAATTAAAGGGATCGTATAGTGATGCTCCCAGTAAGTTTGACTGAGTTCAGTTAATTGCTTACTAAACCAATTAGTCTAATTAACCTTTCTAGTCAGACCAGATAAATAAATAAAATCGAATAAGAAATTGGCCGAGCTTGGGAATCGAACCCCGGTCTCCGGAGTGCGAGTCGAGCACGCTACCACTCCGCCATGCCAGCTCGATGGTTTGGAATGAACAAAGGTGCGTCTAGTGAATACGGTGTCTTCGTTCACTCCTATCTTCCTCTGTTCCCGTTACGGCGAGGTTTAGGTGTCCACAGAGATATGAGAGACAGTTACATTTCCTTTCCTCGAAAACCAATTTACCGACGAGCAAGGCGTATTTGTCCGCGTTTCAGATTGGTCCAAATTGTCGTGACGCCACCGCGCGCAAATTCTGACGGGTGTCCACCGAAATATGTGAGACAGTTACTGCTCAACTTCCTTTCGTCAAATAAAATTTTCGACTAGTGTCTACTGAGATATGTGAGACAGTTAATGCGTAATTTCCTTTCCTCAAATACAATTTTCATTTTCTTCATTACGGCCCCTCTTTCTTCTTTCACTCGCACTTGCTCCCTTCCTGTACGGTGCGGCTCAGGTGTCCACCGAGATGACAGAGAATTACAGCCCCATTTCCTTTCCTCGAAAAGCGTTGCGTTCAAAGGGCAACGCATCGCGCCGAACGGGTGGTGGCGTTCCTTGAACTCCGTGGCAGCGCTACAACACGCTGTCGCGTTCCACTCCTAAAGGCGAAGATTGAGCGTCATTAATTGGCACTTAATTAATACACCAACAAAATGTGCAGTGAACAATTGCGTAGCAGAATGCAGCACTCAGGCTTTCGCCTTTCACCACTTCCGCTGCTAAAGTTCCTCGTAATTTTTTATGTGCGTCGTTGTCCAACTCTTGACAGGGCACGACCGGTGCCCACAGGGGGAGCCTCGCGTATCGACTCCTTGTTAACTCTCCCGCTGACTATTCTTTCTTCCAGGCGACGCTTTCAACGTGCACTGCTTTCTAATGACTGCCGCTGAGCGTTGTCCTCTCAATTAGCCACGCTCGTGACCTGTCGGCTGGGCTGCTGCCAGGAGCCGGACACAGAGAGTCCCTCCGTGGCTCAAAGAGCGGGAAAAAGTCGAATGGAGAAACCAAGGTTAAACGAGCGAGCGTTGATGAGCTGACCGTGACGTCACAGAGGGTTATATAGGGATTGCCAAACAACTGCGCGAAGACGACGGGACAAGAAGACGTACACAACAAGCGCATAGATCGGACGAGTAAAGCCGTGTTTCTATACTCAGCGCAGAAGTCATCGCCACTTAAAAGCTACTTTTTCGTGCTGCTCGAGAGTTCGCGACTTTTCGCAGGCAGCTCAAGCATGACAAAGCAGCGACGCTTTCTAGCCGAACTCAGCTGACTCTGGCGCTTTTCGCTGAGGTACTTGACGCCAGCAAGCGGTTAGCGAACTTTGTGGCTACCGCAGCTGTTTGAACGCCTCTGTAGCGAACATCCTTTTGACGCTAGCAGACCTGAAAGCTTGCTACGTGGGACGAAAACCTGAGCGAGCCGCTTATGAGGACGACACGAATGTTTCGCACGTCGAAAAGAATGATAGCCAAGCCTTACTGGATTAATGTGCAGGGGCGGCAGACGAGTTTGCACTGACGTGCGTATTGGCTGGCTGCTATAGCTAATGATTAAAAGCACGCATGTTCAGTTCCCTCACAGGAGAAAGGATAGAGATGGCTGCGAAATGAAGGACATGACTGAGCGCAAGCGGCTAGGAAAACCAATGCGTCGCCTTTGTTTGCACGGGCGGCAATGCCGTAAGACGTCCGGATCTTTTCCAAGTTTATCTTCCCCGGATCCCCCCCCCCCCCCCCCCTCTTTTCCTGCCCGTGCCATTCGGTGCGTCGATGGGCCTTGGCCGTGGGCTGCAGGTGATCTGTTGCCCGGAAGCATCGTGGGCTAGGCCAGTGCTCATCAGCCGATCGTCTAATCCAACGCGGCGGCAAGCCCTTCGCCCCCTTCTTCTCATGTCCATCCCTTCTTTCACGCCCATCGCCATATAATGCGTTTCATACTGAATGTCGTTCTTCTCGTGCGCGATCGGTACGATTGCTCGGTGGCCTCCGCTAGCGTTACGCACTAGAAGACGAACTGTGCAGCGTCGCGGGCAGGAGTGCTCGTGCCAGACCATCCGCCATTTAAATCATGCAATAGCCAGCTGTCATGTACTTTATTCATCGGCTTGCCGTCGCGTAGCAATAATAATTGGATATTTAGCTCGTATGCCCGGCCATGTATCGACTGCCACTCAAAGCTGACGAGATTGGTCTCTTGTAAGAAGAAAATAAAAACAAACCTGCTTAGAAGAAGAAACTAAAAAAATAAACTTTCTTAGAACATGCCAACCTCGTCAGCGTTTGGCTGAGTCGCAGTGGGCATGTGGCCGGTCATGCGAGAAGGAAAATTGTAGAGGATATTTGAGCTCCGTCTTAACGGTATGAAGCGGTAGCTGATAAGTTAATGCCCGTATATGCAGAATCGGTCACTCTCTGCTTAATATTTGTAAATCCCGGGGAATCTTCATACCACTCCTGGCGTAGTGGTGCAGCGGTTAAGCGATGCGCCACACTGCCCTTCGATGGCAGATGCTGCCACCGGTGGGGGGAATATGCGATCCAGGTTGCCCCTCCCGAGAAACCTCAGGTGCACTGAAGAGGAATCTGAACTCGCCTTTTTGCCGCGGGAACTCGATCTACACGTTCCGGGCATTCTTAGTAACTGCGACTTATTGCCCTATGTGGCCGATTTCTCTAAATTTTTTTTTATTCGAGCTGTTTGCCATCAGGCATAATGAGAAGGAAAGAGAGTTATAAAAAGGAGTGCAAACAAGCCTCGCTTAAAAAGCGGCAAAAGTTCGCGATATAGCGATTATCTACAGTCCACTTGGTATAGTCGTCTGCAACGTCCCATCGCAGGCCAACCTTTCTTAGTAAACGTCGTCTCACGGAAGCTGTAGCCGGGCAAGTCCACAGCAAGTGTTTTTCATCACACTGGTCGGGTGCAGCACCACAATGGGGACACTTGTCTGTCACTTCGTAACGTTTGTCACGCCACCGATGACGCACAGAAGGAGTCAGAGCCGCTCCTGCCCGAATCCGGCGAACAGATACCTCCTCCTCCCGAGTGAGACTCCGGGGGAGAGGGTACGAACACGGAGGAATTAGAGCGCGTGTTCGCTGACGCAAAGACTGTTTCTCGGAAACATGGGACAGGAGCGGATCTGAGGGAAGAGGGGAAGGTGGCGGGATATCGGATGTGTCAAGGTGTGTCATTGCATCCAAATGAATATTATGCGGATCCTGGGCATGCCCGCGAATCCAGTGTATACGCACAGGACAGGGGTATTTTGTGCAAAGTTGGTGAATGGATTGTGTAACTTGGAATGTGCGCCGGACAGCCTTAAGCTGCTTAAGGGCGGCAAGGGAGTCCGTGTAAATGTGTACAATATCGAAAGTAGGTACGAGTGGAAGGGAAGCAATGGCATTGTGTATCGCCTGAAGCTCCAAGGCCAGGGGGGAGCAAGTATCCGTGCTATATGTAGCGCGGGAGTTGAGATGAGGATGTGAGGGACTGTAAACTGCAGTAACTCCCTGCACCGCTGTGTGTGATGCATCGGTGTATATTATGCACCCTGAAGGAAGATGGGCGGCTGATATCGGCGTCGAAGCAGAGGGGCGATTGTCTGTGAGCTGACAGTATGACCATGGAGGAAGAGTCTGTAAACGATGAAGCTGAAGCGACATCTTGCGTGCTCTGTTTGCCTCACGCTGGTCGATAAGTTCACTCAATGTATTAAGTTGAGCGTACTCTTGCAGAATGGGTATGGGTGTGATACGCGGAAGATAAGTTATGGCGCGCATAGCCTCCCGATTGATTGATTCAAGGGAGTCCCACTGTCGGCGGGTGAGGCGATGAAATTTTTCTAATTAAATCGAATTAACATCCGGCTCCCGCCTTTATTTTTGAATTCTCCCTCGTACGGTGGGCGGAGTCGACCAACGCGTGGAGTGCCTTTCAGCCAGCTCCGTGGAGGCTTTGCTTTCGCTTTATGTTGTTTTTTAGGTTTCCGTGAATAAATAGTTTCATTCGCAGATAATATAGCCGCAAAATAAGCCCGCAGAAATAAAAATACGCGCGGACTATTTGCTTCTGCGGATTACTACGTATTACTCCGCCTATGGCTGAGCGGCAAGCCGCCACGGGACTGGGTGAAAGGCACTCCGCGCGTTGGTCGACTCCGCCCACCGTACGAGGGAGAATTAAAAACAAAAGGCGGGAGCCGGACATTAATTCGATTTAATTAGGGCAATCGGCTACACAGATCAATAAATCGACGTTTCTAAGAATGCTCAGAACGTGTAGATCAAGTTCCCGCGGCAAAAAGACGAGTTCAGATTCCTCTTCAGTGCACCTTTAAGACCAATCATTAATTCCACTGCCACCTGCCACTGTGCACAGTTCGCTCACGATGCGGTGGTGATGATGATGATAACTTTTATTTCCACCGATGTAGGAGGCCCCCTACTCCCCGTCCCTGGCACGCAGGCCTAGGGGACGGGGGACGGGACCTCCGCGACTAAAGACTGGCGAAGATACATTGCCTCTTCGCGGCTTCAGCCGCCAGGCGGACAGCTCGTTTCTGGTCGGCGGGGACCTCGCTTCGCAGAAGGGCCTCCCAGGCTTCTCTACTCTTAATATTGTCCTCAGCACCCGGGGATCCAGGGCATTGCCAAATTATATGATCGAGGGTCTCCCTCGCTCCGCAGGTCTTACATTTGTCATCTTTTTTATCGTCTAAAGTGGTTTGAAATAACCAGACAGGGTTAACGAAATTTCCGGCCTGTAATCGTCGCCAGGCGATGGCCTCTGTATTGGTTAAGTTTGGATCTGGTGGTGGCATTAGACGCCTGCCTAACCGGTAGTGCACGGCGATTTCCGCGTATGTTTGCAAACGTTCGTCCATCCCCTGGGGGTCGGGTGGCTCTACAGTTACCCGGAAGTAGAGATCTCGGGCTAACATGTGGGCCGCCTCGTTACCGGGGACGGATGTGTGTGCTGGGACCCAAATTAAGGTGATCTTGCGATCAATTTTGGCTGCGGACAGAATTCGAGCCGTTTCTGGCGAGACCCTGCCCTTTCCGATGTTGCAGATTGCTGTTTTGCTGTCACTAAGAATCAAACTAGCCTTGGTTCCGGCGCAAGCAAGCGCTATTGCGACCTCCTCGGCCGTATCTATGTTTCTACTCCTAATAGAGGCGGCGGCGACTGGTGCACCTCGGCCGTCGACTACTGAGGCGACCGCCGCCCCCGACCTGCCACTCGCTGCGTCCACGTAGGCAACCTCATTCGCCCTGAAGTTCCCGGCCCTTTTAACCAGCGCCTCCGCCCTCTTTTCCCGTCTTTCCCTGTGATGTTCTGGGTGCATGTTGCGGGGGAGGGGGGGAACGATGATATTCTCGCGACATTGTGGCGGTAGGGCGACCTTGTCGCATATGCCCCTATCTACTTTTCGGCCGACCCACTCTAAGATGGTCCGGCCCGTATTCGTTGTACTCAGTCTTTCGAGCTGGGCGATTCGCACCGCCTCGGCTAGTTCAATCCAAGTATTATGCACCCCCATTTCCAACAGGCGGTCTGTAGACGTGGAGATAGGAACGCCCAGCGCCCTCTTGACGCAACGCCGAATAATTGCGTCGATCTTCTCTCTCTCGTTTACCCTAATATCGAGGAATGGCGTGGCATAGCATATTCGGCTAATAATATACGCCTGCGTCAGTTTCAAGAGGCTACTTTCTTTGAGGCCCCTGCCCTTCAGCGCGACCCTCCTGAAGATCCCTGTTACTTGCGCAGCGTAGTTGCTGAGCTTCTTGATCGTTCCTTCATTGTAACCGTCCTCTTGGATAAAAAGTCCGAGGATCCTGATGTGATTAACTTGCGGTACAGCTTTGCCCTCTACCTTAATTTCAAAATTCCAGTCGCGCTTGCACCGGAGCGCTTTCGGATTGTAAACAAAGAGTTCCGATTTCTGCGGCGAACACACAAGGCCCCTTTCGGCCGCGTAGGACACTACAGTGTCTGCCGCTGCTTGCAGCCGCTCTTCTATGCTACCGTCACTACCACTGTTCAACCATATGTTGATGTCATCTGCGTACAAGGTAAATTTTATGCCGTCTATATTCCTGAGTGCGGCGGGAAGGCCCCTCATTGCCACGTTAAAAAGGAAGGGGGAGAGCACCGATCCCTGTGGCGTTCCCTTACTTCCCAGGTAAACCTTGGGGAATTCTAAGTCCTGAAATTTTAGTTTTATCGTCCTGTGCGACAGGAAATCCTTGATGTAATTATACGTCCTTTCGCCGACACCTATGTCCTGAAGCCCCGCAAGGACGGCCGCATGCTTAACATTGTCGAAGGCTTTGGTTAGATCTAAACCTAAAATCACCTTCGCGTCTTTGGATCTCGAATTTATAATGTCATGTTGCAAGCGAAGCATCACGTCTTGCGTACACAAGCCCGGCCGGAACCCGACCATCTCGTGCGGCCACAGGTTGTTCTGCTCCATGAAGCGTGTCAGTCTAGCCTGGATGACGCGTTCCATAAGCTTTCCTACGCACGAGGTTAGGGAAATTGGTCTGAGATTTTCTAATCCAGGCGGTTTACCCGGCTTAGGGATTAGCACCACGTTTGCTGTTTTCCATTGCTGAGGGAGACGGCCGCTACTCCATACCTCCTGCATGTATTTCGTGAGCGCCGTTATGGACATGTCGTCCAGATTCCTTAATAATTTGTTCGTAACCCCGTCTGGGCCGGGGGCCGATCGCGTCTTTAAAGTCAAAATTTCGGCCCTAACCTCCGCCTCTGTTATGGGTGCATCGAGAGTCTCGTTAGGAGGGCCCTTGTACTGCGGGAGGGGGAGAGATTCTGTGTCGCCGATGTAGGTGTTTACTAATTTTGCCACGAGCTCCGCGTCCGTCCCCTCGAACGCGTGCCTGGCCTTCGCCAATCTAGTGCCCGATTGTGTTTTTGAGCTATCAGGGTCCAGGAGATGTCGCAGCAGGCCCCACGTCTTGGAAAGGCTCATATTGCCTTCCATTTCATCACATCTACTACACCAGTTTTGCTCAGAAAGTTTAATTGCGTATTCCTCAATTTCCTTATTATGCCTGGCTATTCTTCGCCTCAAATTTCTGTTCCATCTCTGTGTGCGGAGACGCTTTTCCATGCCTCGTTTAGCTTCCCACATGTGCAAGAGTTTGCTGTCGGCGGTTGTCGGTGCGTCTTCCTCCTGTAGGGTCGTGGTAGCGGCCTTAACTTGGCGCATGAGGGCTTCCACCCATTCGTCGATATCCTGGATGTTCTGCTCTACGTCGGAGCTTTCTCTGAGTTGTCTGAATTTATCCCATTGAGTTACACTGGGTTTTCTGCTGCTTCTTACTTTGGCTCCCCGTTTAAGGGTTACTGCGAGGACGTAGTGATCGCTCCCAAAGTTGATGTCGGTGTTTCTCCAGGTAATCTCTGCAACGTTTCTGGTGAAGGTTAGATCTGGGGTAGTGTCGACGCTCACGCTGTTTCCCACCCTGGTCGGACAGCCCGGGTCCGTTTGCAGTGTGAGGCCCAATTCATGAAAGTCTTCCCACAGCTGCCTTCCCTTCGGGTCGTGTCTATTGTATCCCCACTCTTGATGGGCCGCGTTAAAGTCCCCTACAATTATTAGCGGGTTTGTTCCTGCCGCCTTGATGGCTTTGCGAAAGAGGGCCCTGAACCTAACTTTACGCTGCTTGGGGGTGCTGTAAATGTTTAAGAGGAAAATACTGGGCTCCACCTTCCTACCCGTGAGAATTTCAACGAGAACCGCCTCAATGTCACGAGAACTGATTTCGTGTGCGATTGCCGCTACGTTCCTTTTGACGAATGTAGTAACCCGAGATTTTTCCCCGCGGTCGCTAGCAAACGCTTGATATCCCGTAAGTTTAACCGCGCCCTTGCCCGTTTCTTGCAGCGCTATGGCTAAAGGTTTCTCATTTTCCTGCTCGAGGTACTGTTGCACGAGCGCTCGCTTACGCGGGAACCCTCGGCAGTTCCACTGCCACACAGTCGAATCATTCGTTGATAGAGTTCTGGCCATATTCGGAATGGCGAAGTACTGGCTGCGTCCCCGTGAGAGCGCCAGAGGCTGCGTTTCCGGCAGCAACTGTAAGTTGTTCCTGAATCTTATTTAGGAGACCCATAATTTCGATCATGCCAGTCTCGATCCTCTCGAATCTCGCCTGGTACTTCGCGTCTAACCTTTGTTCTAATGCCACCATCGGATCTGTCTCCCCACCCCTCCGTTTCTGCGGGGGAGGTCTAATCGGCTCAGTGACCATCTTTTCCTCCTCCGTCGCCGGCGGCGCGTTTGGTGTGAGTGCGTTTGACGCCGGAGGTGGGGGAGCCGATTTAGCTACTTGTCCTGAAGGAAACGCTTGCTGAGACGGGAGGGACCCCGCGCATGTTTGTGGTTGAGGTCGGTGAAGGTCCTGAGTGAGTTTTTTAATGTTCTTCTTAAGTTCATCGACTTCCTTTTTTAAATTTTCTATTTCTCTATCTTTCTCATCTTTCGCCTGGGAGGCCGCGCTGCTGAAACTTACGATTTTACGGTCCCCGCTCGGGCTTCTCTTCCGGGGGGCCCACGGGTTCCTCGCGTCCCTGGAGCTGGAACTGGCCCTGGCTCCGGACCTGGATCCGGATCGTCCTCTGCCACGGGAGCTCGAACTGGAACTGGCCCTGGCTCCGGACCTGGATCCGGATCGCCCTCTGCCACGGGAGCTCGAACGGCCTCGACCGGTAGTGTCCATCAGTGGCGGGAAGTCCCCGCTCCGTAGTCGAAAGTCTCCGGTACTGCCTCGGGAATCTCCGCGCCGGCCGCGGGTGTCCCCTCCTCTGACCTTTGAGCGTCCTCTGCAATCGCCTTCGGGTGTTGCGTCCGATGTTTGCTGCTGCTGCAGCTGCTGCCGTTGCTGGCTAATTTTGTGCTCCCACTGCCGTTTCTTGATCAGATAGGGAGTCCTGTAGATTTCCCTGCACTTCTTGTCGCCGAGCGGGTGATTTTTGCCGCACAGCTGACACTTCGCGTCACAAGTATGTCCCGACGCCGGGCGCTCCGCGCCGCATCTTCGGCACTTGACATTGTCGGGATCCGGGCAGACATCTTCGCGGTGGCCCAGGCGTCCGCATGCATTGCACACCTCGTACTTTTTGCGGTATAGTGCGCACCTTTGCCACGTAAGCGAGAATTTCACCCACCTCGGAACCTCCGGATTTTCGAATAGGATTAGGACCGTGGTTGAATTTTTACCCAGACGCCTGACTCCTAGCACGGGTGGGTTGCCCTTGATGGTGCGGAGTCGGTGCACAAGTTCTTCCTCAGTGAAGCGTAAGGGAATGTCGTGCACGACACCCTTCCCGCAGTCCTCGGGCATAGCCACGTATGCGGAAACGTCAATTTTGTCGCTGCCAAATTGGAGGACGCGCAGCCCAACGTATTTCCCTTTCCTCTCGTCACTTGTTGTGGCGATGAGAATGGATTGTTGTTTTGTGTTAACAGAGAAAATGTCGTCCTGGGCCTCGGCGAGATCGACGCCGGCGGTGCGAGCGATCAATTCCGCTAATTCTAGGCTGCCGTGTGTAAGGAGGCGGCTAACCCCACCCCGTGGGCGAAGAATAATTTTTTCAGCTCCGTCTGGTATCTTGACTGTCTGCCTTTCCACCGACTTTGCTGCCATTTTCTTGCCAGCGCGCTTGGACGCGGCTAGTTCTCTCTCTCGCTGAGCGGCGACAGCGCGTTCCTCGTCCTCGAGCGGCACCACCTTTCCTCTTTTTTTGCTGACAAACCACTGACCGGGCTGTTTCAGCTCCTCGGGGTCAATATTCGTTCCCTCCATAGGTTCAGTCATTTTCACCGAGGTTCTTAGCGGGCCTCGGCCGCCGGGGGTGCCTTTGCCTGCCTAGGCCTAACTAGGCCTAGCGCCCCACTGGGCTCGCTAAGCTCTTAAAAGCCTCAATAATGGGTGCAAAAATCGGCCCACCTTGGAAACGTGAGTAGCCGTAGTGAACGCTGCCTCAATATACTTGATTCACGCAGAGTCGGAGATCGGGTGACCGAGGTAGAGAGTGAGCGGTTGTCGTCGACGTAGCCCATCGACAGAGCGTCCACAAGGTTACGTGACCTAGGTAGCCCACCTGCATCCTATATTGCTTCTCAGGGGATTTTTCGTGGATTTTTCACTCACGGTCAAGAACGCAGACGATGCCGATGACGGCGCTGGATTTACTTTCTGCGACACGAGCTCTTTAACGCTGTCGTGTTAGAAGCCGCAAGGTGAGTCTTGGTGAACGAGAAAGAAGTGCAAAAAAGCGGGAAAATCTACACGCCACATTTACGAAAAATGTGCAGCTGAATGGAGCAAATTTCCTGGATTATCATATTTTGTCAATTAATCAAACTGATTACTGGCCATATTTTTGTTGCACCTCATGTTCTCCTGAGAGAATTATTTTAGCAGCACGCTACATGTGGGACGTGCTGCGCAAACCGCAAAGTTTTATCGCTTTCTCCAAAACTCCGACCTTGTTTCGTTGCTCTTATTATGGATTCGACGCTCAAAAGGAAAACACTTGTCGCCGAGTGCCACGATAAAAAGATGCACAAAGTTATGGAGGGCACCAAGCAGTGCCGATGCCAGCAAGCGTTCCGGTCTCCTGGAAGACGCTTACCGCAGAACACTGAAGAAAGTGAGGGAATACGAGAGATAGAAAATACTTTCATCGGAATCTAAGCACCGCACTCTTTCCGATGAGGAAGGGCGCCTAATTTGCAGCACATTTACACAAGATTAATTTCTGCTACGTTTGACCTGAAATCACGGCCAAAACGTATACTGCAAATCGAACCGAATCGGATGTCTTATCGACATGGAGGTAGCGAAAAAAAGATGCCCAGGCTTAGCTTGGTTAAGCCAAGAATGCGTTGCATATTGCGCGGTCTTTTTGCGCGAGGTATTGCTTGGCGGCACTCGATTTTCTCACCAGCTTTTCCTCCGTGACGTATGGATGGATGGATGGATAGGAGCGGCCTCTTTGAAACGGGGCGGTGGCAACCGCCACCATGCTCAGCTGTTTTTTTTTCTTTTTTCGTTTTTTTTCTTTTTCTTTCTTTCTTCCTGTTTACTGTGTTTGCAATTCTCAACAAGAATCGCCATCATCTTTACCTACGGTTTTTCCTCCGGCTGTCGCGACGTCACGTCACGTGGTTTGGTGGCTGCCCGGCCGCGCCCAAGGGCTGAACTGAGTGATTGCAATATGCTACGCATAAAAGAAACTTCCATGAGGCTAAATAAAAAACTGCTGCAAAGGAGGCAGGAAACTGAAAACGAAATTTGTAGCCAGGTTATGTCTGGCTGTAGAAGTGCCGAGCCTAGGGTCATAGCTGCATTGCTCCATGACGATGAAATGTTTTTCATCATCATAGAACAAAACAGCTTTGGGTTCTGTATGGATGGAGTGTTTGTCATGCGGATTGGCTCAAAAATATTGTGTCAACACCTGCAGAGCGAACTTCAAGTGCGCCGAGTGGAAAAGTGCGTAAAATATCAATTCTGCCACATGCATTGCCTCATTTTACTTCGCGGGGTGGAGGACCTTTTGAAGTTTTTATTATTAGTTCCAGTTCTTCACTTACAGCTGGTATTTTCATATTTAGCGAGTGTGATTCCTCGGTGGCAGCAAAAAAATTCGGTAATAATTATTTGTTATCAGTGAATGATCAAACTAAGAGACGATTCGCAAATATGTGTCGCGTTTTGCCGCACTCACTCCTAATGGCTCGCTTGTAACCGGGTGGCGGCTATACCGAAAACCACTGCAAACCCATATAGTTTGTGTCTCAGAGCAAGATTCGCCAGTTTGCAAATCAGACTTATGCCGAACGCAGTATGCGCAGGCTATAGTGTCTAGGTGGCCGCCTGAGTGCTAAGAAATCGAAGAAAGGAAGGAAGGAAAAAAAGTTACGCGAGAAAAAGGCAGAATAAAAATGACAGTCGGTACGATTCCGGTTTGCAATAGTTCTACCGCTGTTACCGTATCCCTTATTGCTCAATGCTTTTTGACTAGACGTAGTTTGTTTGCACTCTACAACGGACCCATACATAGATGATGAGTGCAACAGCTTGCGAATTTGTATCTTAGTCTACTCCTACTGCGTTGCCCGCTGAAGGCCTGCAGACAAAATTTATTGAGGGCTACGTAAGCCATAGTCATGCTTTTATAGGAGAGCGAAAACTGACTGTTATGCAAAGAAGAGTGCAGCAGGTTGGATTGGAAAACATTTTTTCCGTCAAAACTGCAGGTGCAGACGGTCCGCGCTAGATGGCCACCAAACCATGGCTGGCGGCGACCTGAGCGGCCCACTCGGTGGCCAAGGCTTGAATGCCCGGGTCCGAGCTGACCAGCATGGCCTCCCATCGCTCAACAGAAGGAATTCGTACTAGATCCTCCGGTGGAGGTTCTTCTTGACATTGCCATAGTATGTGGTCATACGTGGCTGTTTCGCCACAGAACCTGCACTCGGGGATATAGTCATCCGGGTACATTTTTGATAATAGATAGGGGGTAAGAAAGGACCTCGTTTGGAGTCTCCTCCAGGTGGTCTTTTGTGCCTTATCCAACGTTTTGTCAGGTGGTGGAAATTTGTGTCTTTCCGATTTGTAATGAGTTGTAATATCATGAAAAGATGTCTACCATGAAGGAAGCCGGAAAGCTAGGGCACCCGCTCTGCACAAAAAATACGAAACGGACGCAGGAGCTGTCTATGCAGCAGGTTAAATGCGCAAGAACGCTGAAATGAAATAGCAGAAAAAAACAACGAAATAGCAAAGGAAAAAAGCGGACGCCTCGCAAACACGCGCACCGGCGTGGCGCCAACGGTTTCCTGCAAAAAAAATAGACAGGGAGGAAGGAAAAAGCGCGTGCATTCATCCCTTCCTCTGGGTTCTTTCGGATTCTCGAAACGTGCATTACTGGTGCACGTCTCCTTCTTCAATTCCGCTCCCCAAACGCCGTCGTCATGCGAGATGAAGACTTGTGCTCATGTTTGCATATGCGCACGCCTCCCCCCCGTGCATATAGGATGCGTTAGGCACGGCGCTTGCTTCCATTTGCCTTTCCTAAAATAGGAAAACAAGAGGAAGGAAGATGATGAGTTTCTCTCCCCAGACGATGTAAGGGCAATAATGTGCAGAGAAACGTGCACTGTAAGCAACAAACAGGGTATACACAGCGTGTGAACGAATGCATACAGACTCCCGCTTCTTCAATAAAGAGTGCAACAAGCGACGCAGCCTACTTTGAGGCCTCTTGGAATTCTGCGTTGTTTTCTTTCCCTCTAGGTGCAATTCACCCGAAGAACAGGCCACGCCAAGAAGTTCTCGCTTTCCGGGCTGTAGTGAGGAGTAAGGCTTGCATTTCACAGGGTTTCTGGGTGGTATTTGGAGAGCTTAGACACAAATAGAGAAGGCAAATAATTCTTCGTGATTTCTTCTTTTGTTCCCGCGGTCGGCTGTATGAAAGGCTTGACACAATCACTTCTGTACCTCAGCCGGGCTTTCCTATCCTTTCCGTTTCTCGCGTGCAGTGCATCCGGCTAGGAGGAATTTCTTTCTTTGTCCAAGGCACCTTGAGAGAGCAATCGCGCCAAGGACAAACGGCAGAAAGTCTTTGGCGCGAAGTACACAGCGTTTCCTAAATTATAATGAACGGGACCGATTTACGCTTGAGTGCGGTGCAGTCTGCTTGAGACGTGTAGAAACTTTCGTCCTTGTAAGGTTTATACAGCGATAGCTGTTAAGCGCACGTTTCCCGTTGGCATGACGCACCAGTCGCAACGCGCCACGCTGGCTGGTCAGGAGAGAGAGAGAGACATAACGCATGACGTCATAACAAGGCGCCACTCCGACTGCTCCGAGCGAAGTGACGTCACGGGCCTGGTCATGACAACGCGAAATGTTTATGGATCACAATGCCGATCATTTATTGGTCCCAACGTAAAGACATAACTCGTGATGTCACGAGGCCATTCATTAGCAGGGCTTTTTGGTCATGCAACAAGACTTGATGCTATGCTAGTAGTTAAGTCACAGGTTAAAAGCAAAATAGCGCAACACATGCTCCCACAGAACGAAAAGCATGCTACTCCTAGGACGTAGAAGGAATTTTTAATGATACCAGTTGGCAAACTTCGCTTCGAAACCTGTGTAGTGCCATGGACCACTACGCAGAGGTTAGCAGACGGTCGTACCGCCTATTAGCTTGGCTGCAAGCTATGGCTTTAATTCGGAAACTTCTATTTCCCTACTATGTTATGGTCTTCAGCAGCACTAAAAAGTTGCTTTGAACGTCACAAGTTGTGTGCCATCCTGTTAACATCCGAGTTTTGGGCTTATCCGGTTACCTGATTCCACTAAATCATACCTATGTGGAGTTTCACAATTACTGATACATGTGGATGCAATTATTTACTCCTATTTTTGTACTGTAACGCAGCGCCTGCTACCGGAAACAACGCAAACTATTGGAACTATACATGTGTCAATCTATTCTGGGCGGCTGGATGGTTAGTCAGTGCCGAGATTATAATTAATCGGGCAAGCCTGCCCACCGTTACACTCTCCGTGAGCTTAGAGGGGGTGGAGCAACAAACTTCTCCAGTCCGTGCGCGAAAGAAGAGATTCGGACTGCTGACCTGCGATAGTGCACGTCCACGCCTGATTTGCCGTTGACCTGAGGGCATGGATTAGGTTCTGCAACAAACACTTTACTGAGCGAAAGATCAAGAACAAAATATTACATTAAGAGATCCCAACAAAACAACGCCAGTTGGTCAGGCGTGAGGCAATCAACAATTCCTCCAAACGCGCTATTATCAGAAAAGAAACACAAGAGTAATGCCGTACAACAAAGCTATGTGATTGAATAAACGCAATGGAAAACATTAGGACAGTGCGAGCGACGAGACAGAAAAGACAAAAAAAAGAGTTTGAGAGAGTGGGAAGAAACTGCGGCTTAGCTGCGGAGTGATAAGGTCCGGTCGCAGAGAGCGTCGGGGTGCGGATGCTCGCTGCGGGGCTGATGAGGTGTCGCGGATACCGGTGAACTTGGGCCACACGTCTTCGGGGCCGTCGTCACCGCGCTCTACGCGAGATTCCCCCGCCGAAAGCCTGTTTCACATGCAAGCGAAAACGCTAGCGAATACTGCCGCCGCGGAGCAAAAACCTGTTTTGAGTGGTCGTGGCGGCTCGAGGTTCCACAAGCTGAAAATATTTCGCTGCGACGCGCCGCTCAATTCGCTCAGCCTCTTGCATGTGAAAGCTGGCTTGCCGGCCACTTCCCTGGGTGACCTTACGCACGCCGGCACGCACCGATTTCTCCAGGCCAACTGCTCGGCTCGCGGTTTTCCCGCCGCCGCGTCCTCCTCGTGGCAAGCCAAAAAACCTCTTGAAACGCCGCGCACAAACGATACGCAGATATTGAAGTCAAGGAACGCCAGAAAAGCCTACGTCCTAACGAGGTGGGCTTGCGAAGGGTGGCGCTCTGTTCCCTGAAAAGGCCGCCACCGTTGAGTCGCGTGTGTTCCGACCGCGTGACGCTGTACTAGCGCCCACGGCCACCAGGCGAGGGGGGGGGGGGGGGGGGGGAGAGGAATTCCCACCGTTCACGCTAGGGGCCGAAATCATTGCCGCCGCGGCCCGGAGTGTTACGGAAGAGCAGAAGCGCCTCGACTACATCGGCCACAAAAGTGAACGGTACGTCAGGTCAGGCAGCAACTTTGTGACAACGTGCGAACTTGTTAAATTTAATTTGTACATAAATCATCGTGGAAACACGCCTACAGTTATAGTTGCCCTGTAGTAAGCTACAACAGAGGAGATCATTATGTTACCTTAGCTATATTTGGTTCCTGTCGCATTTGCAACAGCTGAACGCGGCCGGCAAAGGGGGCAAGGGCCTTAGTCAACCTGCTTACATAGCGGACTTTAGTCCTTCTCTACGTATTTTTCTGTACTGGAAGAAATTCGGAATAGAGTGGTTTGGTCAAAAAGTTGTGATTCACGAGAGCTGAGCTGTGCCGCTTATGCGAGTGTGGGCATCAGTTACTCCGACTGGCACTGCACCGCCGCAAATGTCGCTGAAATTCGCGTTATACGGTCTCTCAATTAGTGCCGTGAGTCTGCTCAGCTCCACAACGCCAGCCTCCAACGGAAGCGTACTTCGTGCGCACTCTGCGAAAGAGAGAAAACGGGTACGCAAGTATAGCGAACGTTTCTTTTCGCAAACCCATAGCGCTTGCAGTGCCTGAACCAAGCGTTTTCACACTCACTCAGTGTTGTGAACAGGGAGTCGCTGCAGGCGCACCAGGAAATCGTTATCGTGGAAGGAAGTCGCATTGCTGCTTACGAAGAGCGTGAGAAATGTTTCCTTCTATGACCGACATCGCTAGCCGCATCCCTGCAGGAAAAATGAAGGCCTGGCGGTTTCTACACTAGAAGACAAATAGGCTGTATAGGGATCGCTAAGCCATGCCATCTTCTCGAACTGCTGCTGTCGAGCCCGACGGTTATTCTAGGCAAGGTTTCAGCGCGATAACAAACTGGACAGCACATTGCAGTTCATGGAGCGCCGTGAGATGAGTGGCCTCTGTGGGAACTCTCCTTCGCCGAAGCATGGGAAGAAAAAGGCGAACATTCTACGCAGTCCTGCGGGCAGCTCCATATCCTCGCCATGCAAGCGTATCCACTGGACTTCGGACGGTTAAGGCACGGTGAAACTGCGTAGAAGCGAGCACTGCAAGTGAGGGTAAGTAATGAAAACGGAATTTCTTCCCGGTTACAGCGTAGAAATAAAGACGCCAGAACAAACAGAGCATTGCAAGTCATGCCAGCGAATGCAAATTATTACATCTTTACCTGCTTTCGTGAATAAACCATCACGAATAACTGCAATTTTTGAGAGTCGTCTTCCTAACAATCTCTTCGTGACGGTACGCTCTCAAGGAAATTTTCGTAACACACTACGTATCGTAGCATCAAATTAAAACAGTTTTCGGAAGACTCCATGAACAGAGTGTTTGAAGTTTGAAGTTTATTTTGACAACGATACAGTTGTCAAGGAGGTTGACAGAAAGGCAACAGCATGCCTGACTAGGTATCAACCTCCTGCAACGTGTGACACATCATACACAGCATGGCAAGAAGGGCAGTTTCAATACAAAGAATACAATGTAGAATACATATTCGTTACATAAAGGACGTACATTTCACGTTACCGTAACCTTATGAACTGCAGACAAAACTTTTAAATACAAGCACTTGGGACATTACAAGATGTTCCATGTAGGGACAATACATACTTGTGAAGATTCTTTTTGAATGTACCTACAGACTTGCTCTCATTTATAATAGCTATAATTATGGGATGGTGATTTAAAAGGTCTGCAATTTGGTTGGTTAGTTTCTGTGAACCATAGTTCGAGCGCATTATTTCTTTTTGGTATATTGTGTGGCGGAAGTCATAATTGTGCTGCCTGCAGAGATATTGTTGAGTGAAATTATGCGAATCGCATTTTAAATTTTCGTAGATAACCATAGCTAACTTTTTCTTCATTACGTTATTCACGGTTGGTATTTGATGTTTCCTGAAAAGAGGTGCAGTGTGACTCTTGAGTGGAACATTTTCAATAAGGCGTACAATTCTTTTTTGGAGAGTAAGCAAACTGACCATATTGCTCTGAACGTTAAACGCGAAACGCAGCGTGAAACGCATTGCGGAGCAAATGCCAAAAAGGCAGTATCGAAAGAGAAGCAGCGCCCGTAGCAAAGCTCACCGCCCGTTATTTACCGCGCCGGCGTGAAAAAGCGCGCGTCACAGTAGCCGCCGATGCGGCGACTTGGGCCGTGTTCTCTAAAATTCGGTAGTGGTGGACGCGGGCCACCTGATGGCAATATAAATCGACAACAAAAAAATTGGCTGAAGGCTTAGCTTGGTTAAGCCTCGCTGATTGCGAAAGCTATAACACCGGCTGCGCTTGGTTCTGCTGGTAGTTTCGTTTCTCGAATTCACGCGTAACAGACTCAAACTCGCCAACTCTAATCTCTTGTTCCTCACGTCGCTGAGCCACGATGTCACCGTCTCGAATCACCACAATGCTCTGTTCTTTCTTCTTGGCTGTATACTGCAATCTTCTTTTAGCAAGTCGCTCTTCTTTCTGCTCCGGCGTTTCTTCCGCACGGCGTTTTCTTCTCTTGGGATTATATCGCTCCGCACTACTCATAGATTCTTCTTCGGCATTAAGTGAAAGTAATTAATTAAATACAATTAATTAAATTAATGAGCATCCATCGATGAGACGAGTTGGGCCCCCAGCTCTCCTCTCGTCGTGACGTCACGTGGTAGCGCGCCGCAGCTGCGCCGGAGCGAAGGATGAGCCTCCATCGATGAGACGAGTTGGGCCCCCAGCTCTCCTCTTGTCGTGACGTCACGCGGTCACGTGGTAGCGCGCTGCAGCTGCGCTGGAGCGAAGGATGAGCCTCCATCGATGAGACGAGTTGGGCCCCCAGCTCTCCTCTTGTCGTGACATCACGTGGTCACGTGGTAGCGCGCCGCAGCTGCGCCGGAGCGAAGGATGAGCCTCCATCGATGAGACGAGTTGGGCCCCCAGCTCTCCTCTTGTGACGTCACGCGGTCACGTGGTAGCGCGCCGCAGCTGCGCCGGAGCGAAGGATGAGCCTCCATCGATGAGACGAGTTGGGCCCCCAGCTCTCCTCTTGTCGTGACGTCACGCGGTCACGTGGTAGCGCGTCGCAGCTGCGCCGGAGCGAAGGATGAACCTCCATCGATGGCAGAAAAGTGCAAGCAGTATTGCTTTCGCAATAAAAACAAAACGTGGTCTCGTTCCTTGGCAGGGCAGGGGTTTGTGGCCGTCCGTTTGCTTCGTCGCGACCGCCAGCAGCAGAGCAGCCAAACGCCGCACTAGAAATTTACGAAGCGTGAGCAGCACCCGCGCGATAGCGAGGGCGAAGTTTGTCGTCACTCTGAGCACTGTGGCCGCAGTAACGAGGTCATTGCCCTCAGCGGTAATAGAGCTTCTAAATGCTACCTAGACGGAAAACTGGTGCCACCTTCTATGCGAGTTCCTCAGGAGGACACTTCATTCACCATGAGAATGCCGGGAAGTATCTTTCTTGGCCTTGCTATAGTGTTAGTGCTAAAGCTTGACGATGACTGAAGAAATACAAATTTTCTCAAGGAAAACAAGGAAAATTGCAGGAAAACTTTGGTTTATGATCAATGTGTCCTCTAAAAAAGATTTTCTGACTGTACCTCGCAATAATTGAGTAGAAAAGCAGATAGGAGTAAAAGAGCACCGAATTTGCCAGTACTTAGAAAGGGCTTTCTCTTCATGTGGCAAAATATAACTAACCATCGAAAACAATTTTTTTTCGCGCTCAATGAACACACTTTCAGAGTAAGCACTCAAAAAGAAAAAAGAACACCTTAAAAGCTTTCGCTTTCGTATTGTGAAAAAATAGAAACGGTTCACTGGTGCCGTCTGCAATTGCGTGTTCGCGCCCCATGTTTGTGCGTAGGCTATGGTTCGTGCCTTGAGAAGTTTCTTGTCCGGACCCTGACTTCTCTATGACAAACTGGTTTACACGTGCTACTCTCACCATGGGCTGGGCTTGCAGATTTTTCGGGGAAAAGCCCGAATTAGGAAGCGCGAACTTCTCCAATCTGTGCATGGCGGCCGTGTTCATTGCTGACAAGTGCGACATGCAGGTATATGCATGAATTAATTCATGAAGTGGAAGTCGTTCCTGCATGCAATGGACGGCTACCGCCAGCCTTCGAAATGAAGCAAACCCAATCCTCGGCGAGTACGGTTAACATAAGTTGCGCTCGTCGAAGTACTTTGCGCTTTTAAAAGATAAGTGTCTCCGAGTCTCTTTCGAGAAATGTGCAGAGTGGTCACAGTAGCAGAATCTTAACTTTTAATTTACGAAAAAACTGTTCCCTTCTTTCACATTTCAATGCACAGGCAGTACCCGCTGAGCAAACCCTGCTTGCTGCGTAAATGGCTTCAAGCGATGAAGCGGACAGACTTCCGGCCAAGCAGGCGCCAGATACTGACTTCTAGAGCCTTCGGATGTATCGGATCTCAAATGAACCGCGTGCGTAGCTGGATAACTACACCACCACAAAACGTCAATGAAAACGAAACTGAGCAATCAATAAACCCAACCCGTAGCTCACATTCCGCTCCCTCCAACACGCACACACATTCGTGCTAATTCATATGCTCATAATTTGCTCGCCGATTCACTCAAACACACTCATTGGCACGCTAACTTTGTCGCACACACTTAATTGCTCACACACAGGCACTGAGGAAGTAAGTCCAGAGATGGGCGAAATTTTCCACAGCCCTCGACCACGGCGTCCCATAGCCTCAGTCGCTTTGGGACGCTAAACCCAATGGACATAAACTACGGTGCGACATAAACACACACAGACAACACCGAGCGCAGCGGCAGCGTTATTTTTGCGCGGCCCCTGGAGCGTGTGGCGGCCTCGTCGGTGTCGTCTATTTCGGCGCCGCCACAGCGTCACCCTGCGGCGCCAGCGCGACCCCGAGAGACGCCGACGTCTGGGCCCCGAGACAACGACTTCGGCACCAGGAATTTTCTTTTGTGGCGTCCTTGAAAAGCCTGTGCCACAGGAAAGTGCGTGGACACACACGAACCTCCGTCCTGGACTGCAGGCTGCCTCTACCCAGCCTCCAAAAACTTCGCTGCGAGCAAAATTTCCGAGACCAGGTTCGTTCACTTTAGGCAAACCCTTCGCAGCAAAGCATCATTCTTCCGTCGCCCGCACCTGGCGCCATGCAGCTGTACTAGCGGTGCTGAGCAGCGATCGAAGTAACACGATACTGGCGCCCTTCTCCTACGCGATGTCTCCTCTTTTTTTTCGTCGCTCAGCCGACAACACTAAGCAGAAGAAAAGAGATACGGGCAGGGTGCGTAAAAGAATGCATCTATATGTATGCCATACTCTTATAACACGTTTGAAAGGAGTCTTCTTTGTGGCGACCACACGACTCGGTGGCAATGGAATCTGGCTGCCGATTCAGTCACTCATCACTTTCGAAAATAAAAAGGAGAACAGAAATCATGACCCGCACCTCAAGGGTCGCCTTTTTGTGGAGGCGAAATCCAGAAACGACTGTGGCTTCGGAGCATGCTAAACGAACTCTGGTGGCCGAAATTTCTCTCCGCTATTCGGCTTCGAAAGCAGTAATCCATGAATGAATGGTTCGGTCATTTACTTTTCGACAAGACATCGCGTTCGTATGCGGGAGTTGCGGGGTTCGATCCCCAGTGCCGCCGGGTACCCACCGGTGATACAATGGGTACAAGCTTTGCCCTGCCTGATCCTCGGCTTCTTTACAGTCAAATGCTTGGAAAATAGGCCCTTGACCCCACCTTGAGTAAAAATGGCAAAATCCTTGGGCCATGGCGCTTTTTGGCCAAATTTGTCCTTGCGCCGTAAAAAACCATCATTAAGACATCGCGTCATGTGAAATTTCCCTCTCCGACGAAGAAGCCAAAGAGCGAGAAGGCATTGTGCTACATCGTTTGCGTCGCAATTCGTTGTTCTCATTGTGTCAATTATAGCAGGCCTCGTGGCACACGTGCCGATGCTTGACTTGTATTAATCACTAGGAACATTGTATTTATTCAATTGGTTTCGGTGCAGGCGAGGACCGAGAGAGGAGTTCACTCACTCCGAACGCGTGCTCGGCGTTCGGCTATTATTGTAGGATAACACACGAGCGCACAAAATAGCGCCCACATTCTCGTTTGAGTTACGGCCGTTTATTATTGCCGACGCGAGCGCCTCGCGCGATGCAGCCGCATGGCTGAGCAGCGCATGTCCTTGGGGGTGCATATTCGCTGCGCAAATAAGCTCGACGGAGGAGGACAGAACAGAGCGAGCCCGGACAGCCTCGATCGCTGCGTGCACAGACATCTGTGCCCTCCTTCCAGTCGGGTGCCGACTCGGCTGACAGGCTTGCTTAGCATGTCGGCGAGTGCCGGCCAAGTGGCAAGGCGCATGTATTTCGGAGAAGAAAAAACAGAAGGACGATAACCTTGCCACATGAAAATGCACGCGTGCCCATGCCTATGCGATGCCTCGGTCGGCAAAGCTGTACGCGGGCGGGTTTAAATTCTTGCAAAAAACACGCGACAAGGCATTGCGTTGATAATTAGTCGTGTGAAAGGAGAAAAGCACAAGAAAAGTGATAGATACACGGCAGTACCTCTATGGAAATAACTAGCTGCGCTTCGTTGTCGCCAATAAAATGTAGCTTGCGGCTTCTGTGCCACGCCTTGGTCACATTAAGGCAACTCAACTGCCGATACACTAAACTCAAAGAGACGATAATGGTGTGTTCTTCTTGTTACTCTTGCTATTTTTTGTTATGCTTTTTTTACGTTTACATGCCCTTGTATGACCGCTTCACACCACTGTCTTCCCCCCCCCCCCCCCCCCCCCCCCTATGTAATTTTCCAGACGGGATCTTTAAGGGTTGAATAAATGATGATGATGATGCTGATGATGATGACCGCAGCGCGTTAACTCGTGCCATTCCTCACCGTTGCACATATTCCGCCGCAACATATGGCCGAAGTTCGACCTCTGTGTATCTTACGCGATGTTTCGTAGCGTGCGCTATCGCGTATGTTGACAGGTGGTTGTTTGCAGAAATGGGGCGATATTTCTGCTCCAGAGGTAGCACGTACACATATGAACAAGTAATTAAGAAAAGTACGAATCACCCTGTGAACATGCAACGCAGATAACCTGGCTCCAGGAGGCACTGGAGAAAATTATGGAAACAAACGCACAGCATCTCCACGCTTCCCGAAAGCTCCCCTACGCGACCAACCGCTCGCACTCAGCTGGAAGCAACGTCCAAACCAAGCGTGCCGGGGGTGACCCTAAACGACAAGCAATAAGCGAAGCAAGCGGAAGCGAGGGAAACACGGACCCGTTGCCGCCATGCAGACAATTAATTAATTACGCGACTCGTTAGCCGAGCTGCGGGCGTTTACAAACGAGCTGAAGGCGTTTACAGGCACAGCGGTAGCAGAGGGGAAGAACAAAAAGCGTGTGCATATGTATTTCTCCACTCTACCGAAAAGACAGCTCGCCCCGGCACACCACCGCAACTGCCCTCTTGCAAACGCAGTACTTTATTCACGACCTGCTCAGCAAGTTTCACGAAAAAGTGTTCTTTCGCGGGACAATGAGGGCAAACTCAGGATGGCGCCTGTCAATACATTACCTCTGTCTGCGATATGAAGAAGCAGTCGCAGACAATAGCCGGAAAAAGAAAAGTTTCTAAGGTTTCACAATGACGAGGACGGGAGCGGTGGCGAGTTTATAGTATGTGAGGAATACTATATGAAGTTTATAGTATGCAAAGAATATGGCAGAGCCCTTCGTTTTTGTTTAATGTCGCTTTCGTGGTCTGGATAGTTAGGAATTCCAGCAGAAGGCGCGTCGTCAGGTTGCTTTGCATGGAGGCGTTGCCCCAGTCAGTCTGGTGGCCTGTGTAGTGTCCGCGGCCCGCGAGCGCATTCATTGCATGAGTCACGAATTTTCCCCTCTCTGCTCTGTCGATGTTGATGTTCTCCTTGATGTTGATGCAGAGTCGTAGAGGGCGGGTCTCGTGAGCGACCCGGGGGACGTACTTCACTACGGGTGAGATCAGACAGGTGTGCAGGTCTTCGGATGGTGAGGCACTTGGAAGGCTTTCTTCAAGAAATTATTTATTACAAATGTATATACAACTCATTTACATATGCCGAATGATTTCGGCCTCTCCACTTCAACTAAATATAAAACCTCAAAACTTCCACGACTCCGGACCACCGCTGGCCACCACACGGCCAACCCGTCCGGCCGCCGCTCAACTAACTCGCGTCTCCAACTCTACGCTTTCGGCCCCTGGACCACCACCGGCCTCACACGACCGATCTGTCCGGCTGCCACACACCCAACTTCGGCGCTCTCCTTCGCGCGCACCCATCTCGTCACATTCCCGCCAAAAACTCCACCCTCAGCCAATGGGCAATCCTCCCGCCAAAACTTACTTTTTAGCCAATAGATTACTTCCCGCCGTCGTTTAGAAGTAAGCGGTCACAAGGCAAAAGACAAGGAAACAATACAAAACACACGCCTCGCTGTAAGCAGCCATGGCTAACTAAAAGCTATTACAACAAAAAGAAACAAACACTATTCAAAACACACGCTCCACAGTTAGCCGCTCTGGCCAGCTAGCAGGAACGAAAACAAGCACAGCGCTTGTCCTCCCCAGCCGTCCTGTCGTCGTCTCGGGTTTCGGACCGACTTCCTAGAAGAAACCATTCCCCACTCGCTGGGGCCGAGAAGCACGACCCTCGCACGCTACGCCGTTTTAAGTCCTTCTCCTTTTGTCTGCGCATTTCCCTGCTCCCTTTCGGCGACACTCCTCACACTTTACCACGACGCACGCTAGCTGCGGCGTGACAGCATGCATGCAATTTTAAGGCGAAAGCCTTTAATGCTTCATACTGTCGTGACCAAGACGTGTTAGCAAATGTGTCCGCGTTTCGGATGCATGTCTTGTATGGACATATGACAATCAATAGCCAATCGATACTTAATTGGGTGCAATCGAAAGACATCGGAACATGATATAAAGGGATTTCATGATTATATCGTTGTACTTAATGACTCACTGGTAATTAGTAGTAGTTAAGAAGTGGCATGTGGAACTGTGCAGTGCGCCTGTGCCTTAACTAAAACTAATTAATCAGTGTACTAGTTAAGGTGACGTTAACAATCACTAATGTATCACGAAATGTGCCAGTCATGCTTAACTATCATTAACCATCGCTAATAATTAGAAGTTTCTAGACGTTTCATAGACATAGCGTCGAACATTCTAGAGAGTTCCATCACTTGACAGATGAGTGACAGGACATGATGGATGGCATTAGAATAATGATAAAGACCAGTTAGCCTAATTAACCTTTCTAGTCAGACCACATAAATAAATAAAACAGAGTCGGAAAATGGTCGAGTTGGGGAATCGACCCAGGGTCTGCGGAGTGCGAGACGAGCACCCTAACCACTCCGCCATGCCAGCTCGATGGTTTTAAATGAACAAAGGCGCGTCTAGCTGATACGGCATCTTCCTTCACTCCTATCTTACTCCCTTCCCTTACGGCGAGGTTCAGGTGTCCACCGAGATATGCGAGACAGATACATGCTCTTTCCTCAAAAACCAATTTACCGACGAGCAAGGCGTAGAGCCGAACGGGCGATGGCGTTCTGTGGACTCCCTCGCAGCGTTGCAAGACGCTGTCTCGTTCCACTCTTGGGGGCCAAGCTTAACATCTTAACCACACATCAGTGACACAAGAAGCAACACTGTGCTTAAGGCCTTCGCCTCACCGCACTTTAGGTCAACAAAGTGCCTTCCTGAATTTCTTATAATCTTCGTGCTAAATACCGCATTTTCTCTCTCCGTGTTCAGCACTAATTAGCATTTTTCACATGACGATGATTATCCTTTATGCACCTCGACAATTTTCGCCTCTCACCGATGATTACGGTTGAGGCAAGGTATCTTCCAGGTAATTCTGTTCCTCTGGTAACCGGTCTTTTGACAGCTTCCTCGACGGTATGTGCGTCACGTGCTAGTCGTACCTCGACAAGAAACGAGCAAATGCTTCGCTGATGCAACGAACGTATGGGACACCTGTTCGTGCGCGAAAAATCGTACGATCAGCGGTCCCGGGGTGCGCAATTTGTTCTTGTATCTTTGTTACAAAGAGGCTACGAAAAGCCCTCTTTTTTAGCTCACTTTGGAGATTATCTTGCTCCCTGCAGTCAGCGAGCTAGGTGACGACGAAGGCTCTGTGCGCAATCGGACGGTTTCAATTAAAATCCAATTAACGAGAAGGGAAGGCGGTTTTTTCTTCCTCAAATTCAGTCGTGAACTTCCAGAACTCTCTTCACTTCGTGTAAAAACCGTGATATGTTCTTTTTTTTTCGTACAATGCAAAAGCAGGCGCCGAAATACCGGTAGCAAAATTGGAGTGGACACTTAAGCGCCACCTTAACTGCATGACGCGGTAGCGTAATGGCTTAATTCCCATCCATGCAACATGCCAATCTCCATTTTACATTCATATATATCTCTGGGAGTCCTCATACCCCTCCTGGCGCAGTAGTGCAGCGGTTAAGCGATGCGCCACTGCCCTGCGATGGCAGGTGCTTGTCGTTTCTAGTTTCGTCCCGCTCATTCGGCGATTCCTGACCGAACATAGTTTTCCCGCATCAGCAAGTGCGCGATTCAGTCCGCTGGTGTCATGGCGTCGTGGACTTTATCCTGTGCCGTGCGAGAGTTCAACATCGCTCAACGGTGAATCAATTGTACGGTTTAACGTCCACAACGGGGCCGCCGTAATGGAGCGCTCCGGATTGATCGACACCAGCTGTGGCTCTTTGACGAGCACTGACACTGCGCAGCACAGCACACGGGGCCTTTTGCGTTTCGCCTCCATCTAAATGCCGCGCCTGGAATTGGACCCGGTTTCTCCGGCTCGAGACCCGGGTGCAGAGTCGGAGGACCCGGTTTCAAGGGTAGCCAGTTTGAAGCATACTACGTCCAGCACTGTTCCCCGCTGGCATGGAGAGGAAGTTTGCGCAGCTTCGCCCACTATTGGCGCGCCCCGATCCCCACGACCCGCCGCGGTGGGTTAGTGGCTTTGATAGAATTTTGAGCCCAAAGTCGCGAGGTCAAATCCCGGCCGCAGTAGCCAAATTGATATACGGGGCAAAATGTAAAAACTCCCATGTGCGAAGGCACTACACGTCAACGGACCTCAGTCGATAGACATGAATCCACAGCCACCCACTACGGCGTCTCTCATAGTCCATGTTAACTATATATCGACGTATACCTATCGTGTGAAGCTGTACTTATCGTGTAGTCGGCGTCAAATGAATGTAGGCGCATTTATACTTAAGGGAGATGCCCTGGCGTTCCAGTGGTACTTATGAAATGCCCATAAAGTAGGGATCGAACAGAAAATATACGTTTTGGATGGAAAGGATTGAATGTCAAGTTTAATCTGCATTAAACTAGAATACGTGCTGCAGTTACGCGTAATGTAGCAAGCGGCTCTATTATGTACGTATACAAGCATACTGATTAAGAACTTTTGGTATGAGGGCTAAGTTGGTGACGGATATTGTAGACGTAAAAGTGCTTGATATGCCTGATTTTTGTCATTATTAGGGAAGTTCCGGTCTACGAACAACATGCGTCAAGGTGACGTGGGAGACCATCGGCATACTGCACAGACCGCAAGGCCGCCCTCGTAATCGCGAATAGCGCAAAACAACGCGTCAAGGTCGTATCAATAAACTATTTCTTATTACAGCATGCCTCAAACCACGTGGAAATCCTCCTCTGGCGTCTTAAGAGCATATTCCGAGCGTTCCAGACACCAGCGTCTCTGTAAAACGCTGCTTCTTTCATCCGCAGCAGGCTTATCGTCACGTGCAGTTTTTCTGAAATCCGCGGGAGGAAAGCGTGGTGGTGGTGGTGGTGAAAAACTTTTATTTACAAAGAGAGTTTGAGGGTCAAGAAACCCTGCTACATGGTCGGTATCCTTAGTCCGGGACACCGCATGACGAGGCCCCGTCTCGCGCCCGCTTTACTAGAGCCCTTTGAGACTCCAGTGTGGAGCAGTTGAGGAGGGCAGTCTCCCATGCCTCTCGGGTGGGGGTAGGGGAAGGGGGAAGGTGAGGATTCCGAGTACATGCCCACATAATGTGAAAAATATCGCAGATCTCTCCACAGTGCGTCCTGACCAGGGCCAAAGTGGACTTTGTATTTCCTGCGTAAGGAGGTCGCTCAAAAGAATGCGGTCCATGGTGCTGCTACGGTAGGAGCTGACGGGAATGTGTGAGGAAGAAGTCGCCCAACACATAGCACACAAAAAATGGCTGAGTGTTCTCAGGGTGATTACTGATTAGCGCAGCCACACGGCTACAAAGGACACGGATACCCAATTTTGACGCAGTCTTCGCCTTTGATGAAAAATGCTGCCTTCTCCAGTGTTGGGATAAGGCTTTACCGCCTGGTTGGGGAAGCCATGTAAGTGCTCAAGTTATGAGGTCTTCACTCAGCTCCGCTTTGCCTGCTGATTTACTCTGGATGGGGATGCTGATGCTCTTATTTTGCCCCGCTACAGGCCACGCATGGATAGCGCCTTCGCAAACAGTGCATAAGTATATCTTTCAGTAGCAGCCTCATGCTTTCTCTTACTACCGGAACCCCAAACTTTGCTCCTAAATACTTCGCAATTTCCCTGCTGCGCAGTGAGTGGATAGCCCCAGAGGGAACGCTACCGGCCCACTGAATGCACTAAGGCTGCTGTCTTCTTGGCAGCTTCCCTTCGCTACCTTCTTCTTATTTCTTTTGGGAGATCAAGCTGCCTGAAGCAGGATAGTTGGCGAGATAAGACAGCATTGGGCCGGCGAAATAAGATAAATTCAGGGGGCACTTTGACTGTCTAAAGTGCGTAGAGGCGAAAGCGTTTTCCGCACCACTTTGACTGCCACAGTGGCACTGGTGACGCCACCACTGGATGACGTCACATATAATTGATGACTAAGTAATGACAAATTACTAATTAATGAGTAATTACTGATTAATCACTCAGCACTAATTGACTGTTAATTAATGGCGCTTAAGCTTTCCCTTTAGGAGTGGCCTAAGAATGTCCACCCTGAATACCATCAATCCCGCCGAGTCGCGCGAGCCAAAGCTCTCCATAAAGAATATGGCACTTTAGAGGATGTGCGCTGGGTGGACGTCGCGTGTGGTAAAGACCGTTCAGTAGCTGTGGCTTACCATCCAGCAGCCCCCCTATTTACCCATTTCATAGACCTACCTTGTACCCCGGAAGAAGCAGAGGAAGCAGCTATAGCAATAGCCATTGCCCAAACCAATGCGGCTTATATACTAAGCGATTCCAAAACAGCCATTCTTAACTTCGCCCGCGGACGCGTCCATCCCCCCGCGTGGCAGATATTGAGAATGTGCACCCTAAATCCCGATAGGCGTATTGAGCTCGTGTGGGTGCCGGCTCACTCTGGCAATCCCGGAAATGAGGCCGCCAATAACATAGCCCGAGGACTTATTTGCCGGGCAAATGGCGACCCCAGCCGGGATTTCTCGAGGGAGCGGGCACACACGTTCTCAGAACTAACTCAACAAGCACGCCTTGCCCGTCGACTCTATCCCCCTCCCCACCCCCGCCTATCCCACTCCCAACAAATCCTCTGGAGGCGACTCCAGACCCGAACTCTTCCTACCCCTCAGCTTCTATCCCACTTCCGCCATGTTTCCCCAGAGTGCACTCTCTGCGGAGAACCGCACGCCACCCTAGACCACATCCTCTTCGGCTGCCCTGCCGATCCTCCCCCGCAGGGACAGCCCGCCATCGGTACATGAGAGGAATGGGAGGCCCTCCTTGCGTCGCAGGACCCGGACGCGCAACTTCGCTGTATGAACCGGGGTGCAGTGCCATGCCATGGCCCTACGTGGCCTGGACACATGCGCGTAATGTGAGGGCTGTGCGGTGGCCCTGAGATCTTGTACGGTCCAAACTCACTTGCTTAATAAAGTTTTCCATCCATCCATCCACGGAACGCCGCCATCCGTTCGGCGCGATGCCTTGCCCTTTGAACGCAACGCTTTTTGAGGAAAGGAAATGGCGCTGTAATTCTTCGCGACAACAAGAAATACAGCAGCCGGCGCAGACAAGATCAAGAACGCCTTGATCCGCAACCTCAGCGACGAGGCGATCGACCAGCTCACGGCGTACCTCAACACGCTGTGGGCAGAGGGAGTGGTGCCGAAGGAGTGGAAGCACGCTGTCGTGGTTATGATACCCAAACCCGGCAAGAAGCTTCAGATTGAGAACCTGAGACCAATTTCCCTCACGTCGTGCCTTGGCAAATTGTACGAGAGAATCGTCACCAGGCGAATTGAACAATCCCTGGAAGACGAAGAACAGTACCCGCACAGCATGTTCGGCTTCCGGGCGAACCTGTCGACGCAAGACGTCCTGCTGCAGATCAAGGAAGAGATCATAGACACGGCACCTAGAACTGGCGAAAACATTATCATGGCCCTGGACATCAAAGGGGCCTTCGACAATGTTAGCCACGAGGCCATTATGGAAGGCCTAAACAACGCCAACTGCGGAAGAAGAACTCACGACTACGTAAGATCCTTCCTGTCAGAACGCACAGCGACAGTGGGATTGGAAGACCTGCGAAGCGACACCTTTACCACCCCACGTAAGGGCACGCCGCAAGGATCCGTAATCTCACCAGTGCTTTTTAACATTGCAATGATCGGACTGGCCAGAAGACTCAGCAAGATCGATGGCATCCAGCACGCGATGTACGCCGACGACATTACGGTCTGGGTGAATCGAGGCTCGCTAGGACAAAAGCAAGAGAGACTGCAAGAAGCAGCAACGTGTGTAGAAGAGTACGTGAGGGAAAGGGGCCTAGCCTGCTCCACGGAAAAGTCGGAACTTCTTAGGGTAGGGTCCAACCCTACCAAGGAGGAACTGACAGTAAAGTTAGAAGGCCAAAATATACCAGAAAGGGATATGATACGCATCCTGGGCATGTGGATCCAAGGAAGCAGATGTACCTACACAATTAACCTACTCAAGAAGTCAACAGAACAAATAAGCCGCATGATAAAGAAGGTATCACAGAACAGAAGCGGGATGAAAGAAAGCGACACGATCAAGCTCGTCAGAAGCCTGATAGTCAGCAGAGTCACGTACTCGTTGCCATACCACCGCATGACCAAGAAAGACAAAGAACAGACGGAGGCGCTGCTAAGAATGGCGTACAAGACGGCACTCCACCTGCCAAGAAACACATCAAATGAAAAGCTGCTACAAATGGGCCTAAACAACACATTCGAAGAACTAACGGAAGCCCAGCTAAGTGCGCAAATAGCCAGGCTCCAGCAGACAGCCACCGGCCGCAAGCTCCTAAAGAGATTAGGGCACAATGTAGAAGGGACCGTGGATAGAACAGCTAGCATTCCAGACGAGGTCCGCCAGACACTAGACATCAGCCCTCTGCCGAGAAACATGGATCCCAACCTCCATGCCGCTAGAAGGAAGGCCAGGGCAGATTATGTGAAGCGGAACCTAGCCACAATGGAAAACACAGTATACACAGACGCGGCCCTCTATCCATGGGACCACAGGACCAGAAAGTTCCGAGTCGCGGCAGCAGTGGTAGACCACATGGGGGAACCAATTAGCAGCGCGACATTAAGAAAATGTACGGTAACGGAGGGGGAGGAAGCTGCCGTAGCTCTAGCGGCGGCCGAAGGTTACCGTAGGAACAAGTCTTTGATAATCCTAACAGACTCCAAAGCAGCATGCAGGAACTACATACAGGGCAAAATAAGCAAGGAAGCGCTGAGCATCCTCCTCGAAGCAAAGCTTCCAAATAAGACCTTAAGACACAGGATTTTCTGGATACCGGCACACACCGGGATAGAGGGTAACTCGAGGGTAGACAGCCTAGTTCGCGAGATCACGAGCCGAGCAGGGCAGTCAGAAACCCTGGAGGACCCCATGACGGTGGAACCAACGTATGCAGAAATATTGAACTACCACAGAGGGCGGAGATTCAAATACCCACCACCCCACACATCATTAACACAGCACGAGGCGGTTTGCTGGCGGAGACTGCAAGCAGGGACTTTCCACAATTTATACATACTACATAAGATGTTCCCTACACAATACAGGGACACATGTCCGTGGTGCGGAGCAACCCCCACGCTATATCACATCAGATGGGAATGCGAACGAAACAGAGCATTTCACAAGCTAAATGACCCGAATGCGGAACAATGGGAGGGCCTGCTGACCAGCAGCGAGCTCACGGCCCAAAGGGCACTGGTGCAGCACGCCTGCGAAGCAGCAAGACTCAGCGGTGCCCTGGAATAGGGGCGCCGACCTTGTGAAGAGGCCGAAGACATGAAGACATCGGCCCACCGCTAAAATCTGATTTTTGGAGCTATAAATGTTTTTCACTCACTCACTCACTCACTCACTCACTGTCATCTCGGTGGACACCTTAACCGCACCGTACAGGAAGGGAGGAAGTGGCAGTGAAAGAAGAAAGAGGGGCCATAATGAAAAAAACTGAAAATTGTATTTGAGGAAAGGAAATTACGCAGTACTGTCTCGCATATCTCGGTGGACACCCGTCAAAACGCGGACACACCTGTCGACACACGGCTGCCGACACGGATTGCTAACGACAGCATGAGGCATTAAAGGCTTTCGCCTTAAAAGCCCTATAGTTCGCAAGCACAACCATTTGCGCGCTGCGCTTTCGGGCCTCTGCTCCTTGTCATGCAAACGGTAGCTTGCCGTAATGTGACAAAATAGAACGGCTCCTATTAATGCGAAAGCATTACTGGGCTATATCGGCGGTGTCGTGTCTGCACAATGTGCCGGCAGCAGTTGAGGCCAACTCAGAAGAGGTAGCGTCAAACGAGTGGTTGTAATAGAATGAGGATGATGTGAGGATGCTGCGCAGGAAAACAAAAATATAAATCGGATGAATAGTGAAATAATTAGAGCCAAAAATGTTGAAGAAGTGGGCGGGGCCAGAGCAAAAGTGGCGCCAAATTTGAAAGTCCGGAATGAATACTGAGATGAAACGAGAGAAAATGTGCTGTTAATCGAAATACAATCAATAATGAATAAATATGGAAAGTGTCAAAAATGAATTGAAGTGAATTAAGGTGCATTAACTGTTAATAAAGGTGATTTAATTATGAATTAAGCTGATATAATGTGTTTTATACAGAATTAATGGTAAATTAAGCTGGATTAAGGGTGAATTACGTTATTTGAATGTTAGTTAAATGTGAATTAATTGTGAATTAAAGATAATTTAAATGAATTAATTGTGCATGAAGTGACTAATGAAGGAACCAATTAAAAACAAAAAGCAACTTGAAATGAGGAGGCGTCATTGGTTTCGCATTACTCCAATGCGGGCTACCTCAATGATGTCGAATTTTTCAAGCATACTGATTGCAAAGGTTACGGATAAGGCAAGGTGCATACTCACAGGGGTGCACTCGCAGCGAACGCAGTACAGCACGCCGAACGGAGGGCCCAGGTCGGGACGCCATCGCTCCTCCAGCTCGTACGTCAGGTTGCCGAACTGGCAGTCTGGGAGAAAAGAACAGGGAAACAATTAGTGGTTTTAGCGCTTTTTGAGGGAAGGAAGTGGCGCAGCCTCAACCGCGCCGAGAGGGAAGGGAGGAAGGTGGGAGTGAATGAAGAGAGATAGAGGGGCCGCAGTACGGGGCTGCGCAGTAATTTCGACCACCCGGGGATCTTCCACCTCCGCTGACGTCGGACAGCAGACGGGCGTCGTTTTGCGTTTAGCCTCCATCGAAAAGAGAAGCCAAGAAAGCATGAATTCGACCTCAGCCAGTCGCCTTCGTGGGGAGTGCATCCACGCCTATTCACAGACACACGCAAAAATGAAACTGGCGGTGGAAAAAAAAAAAAAAACCCGGGGTTTAACTCCGCTTAAACCGAAGTGTGAGCTGACGTTAAATGGTGACGCCGCAAGCGACACCATAGCAACCAGATGGTGCAAATCTCAAAGCTGTAAAGTACTTCTTCGAGGGTGGCCCGGACCAAATTTTTGGAAATTACCTGGGTAAAATTTGGAGGTCGCCATCGCGTCTGGCACAGTAGACTGTGATTGGACATCGATTTTGGATACATCGGCCCTAGCCCAAATTTAGGGAGGGGCCTGGGCCAAATTCTTGTCGCTTGGCGTCACAGTTGCTATGGCAAAGAGCGATGCATAAGTAAGATGCACAAGCAAGATTTTCGCTCGGCTCTTGCGATCGTATGAGAGCTTTCGCACTCGAAAGTGAAATTCGTCCAGCCTGCGTTTAATCCATCCTCTATGTAGAGCGAGAGCTCCATCTAGGACATTTTAGTACCGCAGCACGCGTCACCCCGTCCGGTTTATTCTGATCAGCATTACAGGCAGCTTAAACTGTTGATGACAAGTGTTGAGTGCGTGGCACACAAAGTGACGGCAGCCCTGCTGGAGGAGGGAAGACGCACGCTTCTGGGCCTCGTCCCCTCAGAGGCTGCACCTTCGTCACCTCCTGCTGCGACACGAGCTTCAGGGCAGCAGTATCTTTTTAGGTCAACCTCTTACGGAATACACCGGGCATATACGGGAGTATTTTGCCAGACATCTGAGTGATTTAAGTAACTTCGTGTGCAATGTAATTCATTACTTTTCTGGTCTAGTAATTCAGTAGTGTAATGATTAATTTTAGGGCAGTAATTTCCGGAAGGAGTACTTAATTACTGTAGAAATTCCTTTTGTTAAAGTGGACAACTCTGCCGGCAAGGCTTGGTATCTCGTACGCCGGCCTCGGAAGCAGAAACCGCGTGCGCCAAGCCTGGGACAGTGTCAGGAATGCACGTGGGTGTGCGAGGGGCAGACAGAGGTGAACACGCCGTGTGGTTCCTCACCATATTACATATGAATACGCCAGCGTCAGCTTGTCTTTATCAAAAGCCATTCAAGCTCTGAAAAATTTTTTATGCCTCTACTACACGCACCGAAGTCGGCGGGCTAAATGCACGCATAGTAGGAGTAGCATGTGAAACCTTTAAGCTGCGTTAAAGAGTACGTCGGCCAGACCTGTAGGTGCGCAAAGAAACACTGATGGAGCGCTGTAACAGTGGTTTATGTTTTATGGGGTTTAACGTCCAAAAGCGACACAGGCTATGAAGAACGCCGTAGTGGATGGCTCCAGATAATTTCGACCACCTGGGGTTCTTTGACATGCACTGATATCGCACAGTAGACGGGCCTCTAGAATTTCGCCTGCATCGAAATTCGAGCAGCGCGGCCGGGATCGAACCCGCGTCTTTCGGGTCAGTAGCCACTGAACCAACGCGGTGACTGGAGTAAAATGATCCCTTTAAGCCAGCGCGCAGATATCTCTCTATCCTACATGCCTGTCTTGCTGTTTTTTTTTGTTTTCTTTTTGCCACGGTCATGGCCGCCTCTTCCGGCTGCGCCCGTTCCGAGAAGCATCCCGTAAGCGTTCTGCAGGGACCCCTGACGGTCCTGACACGCAGCGCCGCAGTTTATCTGCCAGCTTCCACAGCTTCCACAGAAGACACGACAGCGAGGACGCAGCTCAAGAAAGCGCGCAGAGCAAGGACTCGTTTAAACCACCACAACTGCTAGTGTGTTTTGCAGAATCAGGAGGAGAATTGTGTGGACTACGGAGCACTCTACAGTTGAAAAACTAACAGCGCAGCCAAGACGACGAACAAAAAAAAACACAGCGCTCAGTACGTGCCTTTCCCTTGCCCGTGTAACTTCAGCGATCAAAGGTTGCCAGACTAGCAAGCTGTCCGCAAAAGAAACATAAAATAATTAAAAATATGTTCCGCCCCAGATGAAGTTAAATTTTTAGGAACTGTAACTTGACGCATAGCAAAATAAAGTACAATAAGCAGTTATTATTGGACATTTGGGCTCTTTCAATTCGCCTCGCCAAGCACAACTGCAGTTATTTTCCACTTTTCAGAAGGATGGCCTGGGAGGCCGGAGAAGCGGCCAATCTTCGTTTTCATGCGCGACGGTGCAGCCACTGTGAAAAAAGGCATTCGGCACCGCCTTAAATTTTTCCCATCTGCAGAACGAGTCGTCAGTTTCCAAGGCAACGGCACCTGCACAGCCCTGTGGCTGAAAACACTCAGCTACCTCGAAGACTGCCTCGATATTGTGCTTAGCCCACTTGGTGCTACAATAGGGTACTCGTCTTTTCAAAGAAAACAGGAAATAATCGAGGCTTAGCGCTAAGTCACTGTTTATACGAAGAGGGACTGCGCATAGCCTTTAATTGAAAAGCCGTTCCAATTGGCTGAACCCCCGCCCTCACTCTACTACACTCTCTTGTTTACTTCTGCTCTCAGTACTTCACGAGCTCGGTCGCCATCATCATCATCAGCCCGACTACGCCCACTGCGGGGCAAAGGCCTCTCCGATGTCTCTTCTGTTGACCTTACCCTTTGCCAGCTGCGGCCTCCGCATGCCTGCAAGCTTCTTAATCTCATCCGCCCACCTAACTTTCTGCCGTCCCCTGCTGCGTTCGCTTTCTCTTGGAATCCGCTCCGTTACCCACGAGGACAAGCGGTCATCTTGCCTTCGCATTTCATGTCCTACCCGAGCCCATTTCTTCCTCTTGATTTCGACTAGGATGTCATTAACCCGCGTTTGTTCCCTCACCCACTCCGCCCGCTACCGGTCGCTTAACGTTACACCTATCATTTTCCTTTTTATAGCTCATTGCGTTGTCTTTAACTTAAATGAACCCCTTACGTCAGCCTCCATGTTTCTGCCCCATAGGTGAGTACGGGTAAGATACAGCTGTTGCATGCCGTTCTCTTGAGGGATATTACTCAACTGTCATTCATTATATGAAATAACATGCCATAACATGTAATAAATTCATTTGCTTCCTGTATAGATAATAAAGGCCAAATCGATGCAATATTTCTGGATTTTAGCAAGGCATTTAATAAAGTTCCTCATGATAAACTAATTTTTAAAATGAAAGAAATTGGCATTCCTGATAGTTTAGTGACATGGATTACTGCATACTTAAAAGACCGCAAACAGTTTGTTGAAGTGGGTGGACTACGTACGGGCTCTCTTCCAGTTTCATCCGGTGTTCCCCAAGGAAGTGTTTTGGGTCCTCTGCTTTTTCTTCTGTATGTGAATGATATTGTTCAAGTTGTTAACCCACCAGTGCATATTCGATTGTTCGCTGACGATTGCGTTCCATACCGAGAAGTTACAAATAAGGAAGATCAATGTGACCTGGACAGAGCTTTGAACAATGTTTTCGAATGGTGCGACCGATGGGGCATGATTCTGAATGCTGATAAATGTGTTTATATGCCGATAACCCGAAAAACCGTACGTCATAGCCACACATATAAATTAGGCTCTCTCCCTCTTAAACAAGTATCCAACTACAAATACCTAGGAGTAACCATAAGTAGCAACCTATCGTGGAACTTGCACATAAACAATATCTGCTCAGCTGCATTTCGAAAACTGTGTTGCTCAAGGCATAAACTAAAAAATGCTCCTTCTAAAATTAAGCTACTTTGTTATTCTTCAATAATTATGCCTAAACTGGAATATGCATGCATAGTGTGGGACCCGTATACTAAATTTAACGTAAAAAATCTGGAAAGAATACAGAGAAGAGCCGTCAGGTTTATTTTTAATAAATATGCAAGGACTGACTCCCCAACCACTTTAATGGAGATTAATAAAATTGAACTACTTGAACATCGGAGAAGAAAGCTTAGGTTAGAATTTATTTCTCTCTTATTACATAACAAACTTGGTTTGGATCCCTCATCATACTTAACGCCGGCACCAACCAGACAAACTCGTCAACACCATCCCACTTCTCTAACCCCTATATTCGCTAGAACAGACACTTACAAGTTTTCGTTCTTTCCACGCACAATTACAGATTGGAATCAGTTAGTTAAATCATTGTCTCATGAGTTTTAACCAATTATTGCTGTATTGTGTTGTTCTTTTTTTTTTTTTTTGAACTGTTGCGTTTTGTGCCGTTTGATTGACTTGTTCGCCCACCCTGCTTGGACTCAGTGTCCGCAGTATTTTGTTAATAAATAAATAAATAAATAAATAAACAAATATGCGCTTCACCCCGTTCTTATTCTTCTAGTTATTATACTTTCGTGGTCCGGATCCTGCCGCCACTACCTGCCCTGAGTACAAGTATTTCCTTACCACTTCCAGCACCTCGCTACCGATTGTGAACTGCTGTTCCCTTACGAGACTTTTGAACATTATTTTGGTTTTATGCATGTTAATTTTTAGACCCACCGTTCTGCTCTGCTTGTCTAACTCATTGATCATGCTTTGCAGTTCATCTCCTGAGTGACTCAGCAAAGCATTGTCATCACCGAATCGAACATTGCTGAGGTGTTCTTCATTAACTCCTATCCCCAACTGTTCCCAATACAGGCCCTCGGTCGTTAGTGATAAAATCGCCATAGTCGGTAGCAGGTAAATAGCCAAGGGGAGGAGGCGGATCCTACCACCCCCCGAAACCAACCAAGCTCTAAACCGCTTCGCCAGGCACTATCCCGAAAGAACTGACAGGACGATCATGAAACCTGGTGCAAGACAGCTACGATAGCAGTTAATTATAACATTCTCACTCCGATTAATTTTGGGGGTGGCTAGTGGCAGGCCTTTCTTGAAGGCAGCTGGCTTTCTCACTGCGTCCTTGAATTTAATTTCGCCGTTGATTTTTCCTTCTGCAGCTGCGCGGGCTTCTGGGGGGCGCAGGACTTGTGGAGGCTTAGAGGCAGGTGTGTTCGTGGTGGGTTGGGTTGGCGGCATCCTGCTAGCTAGGATGGCGCGCTGGGGAGGTGGCTGGTGTTCTTTGGAGGCTTCACGCTCCAGCCATAGTAGCACGCTGGCATTTTCGAGAAGTTACACTGCTACTGCTGTCACAGTAAAAAATACTGGCTGCTTGGCCGGTCGGTAGCACAGGCCGTCAGTAACAATGTACAACCGATTCGGTCTGCTGAATCAGCCGCCCCGCTTAGTGCTTTTCAATGACCAAAAGATATATTTGCAAAACCCTCGTGTATTGTCGGAATACGCCTCTCTGAGTGAATGAACGCTCAAACACCATATACTATATGCAAAAAGAAAAAGAACCTGAGATGGGTTCACCCGCTTGACTTATCGAACTGTGACATCTTCTCTGTGCATAGCCTCGGACTTCGGACAGCCAAATGGCTCCATAAAAGCGCAATAAACGCTGCATTACCGCCACAGTTTCTTTCAGTCATTTTTTTACGTCCCGCGATATCTAATTATTAAAACGTCCTCGAAGCCGCAGCACTGATATTTATTTATTTTGATAATGAGCATGATTTCGCGTATCGAATCATGGCCGCACTGGCCGCGTTTCTAGCAGACGAAAAGTGTGTGTTTGAAGATCCGAAATTGAAAAGGCAATATGCTTTCCTCCAATGGCGTGTCTCGCAGCGTCAACATGCGTATTTGGGCGGTGAAGGCATACAGTCAAAGACTACACTGGAACACACAGCTGTCTGTCGAGAAATCGGATGAAGCGGTTGTTCTGAGACTTCAAATGTCGAGTCGTTAGCGGTAACACAAAAGCGAGCAGATACGGAGCGCCGTCTGGTAGATCTGACGAACGCACTCGTGCAAATGAGCCATGAGTCAGGTGTTACAAAGTTCCATTAATAACGGTGCAGCCCATTCTGGATTTTGCGCATTTTCCCATTTAACTTCTTTTCTTGTATCGTACAACGCGGCGAGGCGTGCACGTCCGGGAATTTAATTACTTGGACAGTGAGAGACCCTGTTTCAAGTCGGTCTATAAATGGAATCGCTCTCCTTCTGTGCCAGCAAAAAAGTGAATGCAGTGGTTTAGTAATTGGAAAGATTTTAGCTCTGGGACTCTTACATTTCAGAGACGTTTCAGGCTATAGACGCAAAAGATATTGGCATTTATTAACTGGAAAGATTTTATCTCTGGGACACTTACATTTATCAGACGTTTCAGGCAAGAGTCGCAAAAAAATTGACATTTATTAAGTGGGAAGAATTTAGCTCTGAGACTGTTACATTTCCGAGACGTTTCAGGTAACAGTCACAAAAAAAAAATGGCATTTATTAATTGGAAAGATTTTAGCTCTGAGTCTGTTACACTTCCGAGATGTTTCAGGCAACAGTCGCAAAAAAATTGGCATTAATATGTGGAAAGGTTTCAGCTCTGAGACTGTTACATTTGCGAGATGTTTCAGGCAACAGCCGCAAAAAAATTGGCATTACTCGTTATTTTTGTCGTGTGAGGAACATGTGACTATAGCAGCCGCCATAAATAAGGAAATAAGCTCTCAGCAATTTTTTTCTCAACAAACACCATGGCCCTATTTGTTAAGTCTAGTTGCTATAACACCAGAGGTGCACTTCCCTTGAAATAATGAATGACAAACCGTACGCAGCTTTCTATGTACGGACTCGAGCCTGGCTCTGCTCGTGCTTTCAAGCCGTCCGGGCCCGGCGAAGGAGCACATTTCCCAGCCCGGGCTTTCGGGCCGGATGCAGTGCTTGTGCTCCGTGCAGCGGAGGAAAAAAAGGCGTTCGAAAACAACCGAGAGCGGAGCGAGGGAGGAAAAAGCGAGACCGCGAAATATTCAGTTTGGCCCCCCCAGGAAGGCCGCTCGGCCGAGGACGCGGCCACATGCATAATAAATCACGGCGTCGCAGCCACCCCAGCGCCAGAGCAGAGGGGGGCCTTACGCGAAGGTGGAGCACAAGGCCCTGTACTATGGTAGGTGATAACGCCTATTCTGCCGGGTAGTTGAACGAAATCGCCAACGCGCTTCTCGTCGACGACACCGTATAGTTTCCAGCGCTTTTCATCCGGCGTCTCCTCTGCAGGCCCTATAGGCGCACACTACCTCGGTGGAAGGCGATTACGATCTAGAAAGAAAAAAAAAATGCTAAAGCGAGGTGTAAGAAACAACCAAGCCGGTTGCGCTAATGCGTACGTGGCGGGCGAAAAATGGAAGCGAAGCCGCAGAGCGGGAGGACGTCAGCGAACAAGCGAGTGAGATGGCAAAAATCGTTCTTCGTTGTGCTTCCGGCCGTCGCTGGCTCAAAAGCATCGTAACGCCTTACTTTACGCTCATGCAAGCCTTGCACACAGCTATGGAGAGAAAAGTTCTAAACCAGTTTGTTCAGACATAACGACTAAAACCGAAACAGACGCAGAACCGAGGCAGGCGAAAACACAGGGCGGTACTTGCAACTGATAATTTATCGAAAAACCTCATGGGTTTTACAGAAGATGGCACGTGTGAAGTTTAACAGACTACACTGTGGGGCCAGTTGGTCATACATAATCTGAACGAACAAACGTAGCGTTGAAACAGGACACAGAAAAATGAGAACAGGACGGGGCTACATGTAGCCCCGTCCTACATGTAGCCCCTACATGTAGCCCCACATGCATGTGCCTACATGTAGGCTACATGTAGCCCCGTCCTGTCCTCATCTTTCTGTGTCCTGTTTCAACGCTACGTTTGTTAGTTCAGATTATGGCACGTGTGACCCTACAACCAATAGCAAAACAAGATGAGGAAATAAAAAACAAACCAAAACGATGCAAGATCTCCGGCAAACTTTAAAAGACGGCTACCCGCACGTGGAAGTGAAGAAATAAAAGGGCTCAGCAAAAATAACATGAGTTGTACGTGAAAAGGAAAGCACAAAAGTTCCGAAACTTGAAAGAAGACAACCGCACGTGGAAGTGATGTCATGATATTGATACATGCATTCGAAGAGACAGAAGTAGTGCATGCACTAGAAGAGGAAGAAGTTAGTTGGCTCTCGCGCGCGCGCTCGAACCACTGAGGGTCCGCCGCAGGTTTTTCGTCTCTGCGCTGGTGTTCTTTTTGGCGTTGCACGCTACAGTTTGGTGGAGGTGCGGGGTACGCTTCCTGACCTGCACACTCCGTACAGCGTCACTACGGACCTCACACCGGTTCACCAGCGACCCAGCCGCCGTCTCCGCGGAGAGTCGCCTGAATTTGGGCCCCATCCCCCGCCAACAAGGACGACGCAGCCTCGACCGCCGAGTCCAACTGACATGGCCACTGACACCAGGACCCCGCCGCCGATCCAGCCTCTACCGTCGAATCCAACTGCCATGGCCGCTGACACCAGGCCCCTGGCGCCGATCCTTTGCCACCCACCGCGAACACCGCCATCTTTTCACGGTGACGTGTTCGAAGACGCTGAGGACTGGCTGGAGACCTTCGAGCGGGTCGCACGGTACAACGGCTGGTGCGACGAGCGCAAGCTCAATAACGTCTACTTTGCCCTGGAAGAGTCTGCTCGGACGTGGTTTGAAAACCACGAGGCTACCCTTCCCACCTGGGAGACGTTTTGCCGGAGTCTCCTGGCGACGTTCCCCAACGCTGACCGCCGGGAGAAGGCTGAAGCTGCGCTGCACTCCCGAAATCAGCGCAGGGTCTTTGAGGCTCGCCAGCCAGCATAAGGAGTGGTGGTCGCTTACCACACGGAAGGGTCGTCCGTAGAGGTACGGTCGGAATTTGCAGATGGCCCATATCACTGCAAGACATTCTTTCTCCGCCGTAGAATAATTGTTCTCGGAGCGCGTAAGTGTTCGACTAGCATAACTGATGACCCGTTCTGCACCGTCTTGCCACTGTATCAGCACTGCACCAAGGCCAACATTGCTGGCGTCAGTGTGGATGTCCGTGGCAGCATGCTCGTCGAAATGGCCGAGTATCGGAGTGCTTTGCAGACGGCTGCGAAGCTCGGTAAATGCAGCCTCTTCGTCGGTCCCCCACAGGAAGGGCGCGTCGTCACGGGTCAGTGCGTTCAGCGGTTCCGCGATTTTCGAGAAATCTTGAATAAAGCGCCTATAATAGGAGCACAGGCCCAAAAACCGGCGAACGGCCTTCTTGTCAGTTGGGCGTGGAAAACCTGAGACGGCAGCGGTCTTATCAGGGTCCGGGCGAACACCTTGTGCGCTGACAACGTGACCAAGAAAGCGAAGTTCCTCAAAGCCAAAATGGCATTTCTCGGCTTTGATGGTGAGTTGCGCGGATTTGAGCGCTTGTAGCACAATGCGCAACCGCTGCAAGTGTTGGTCAAAGGTGGTCGAAAATATAACGACATCGTCCAGGAACACCAAGCAGGACTGCCATTTCAAGCCGGAGAGAACAGTGTCCATCATGCGTTGGAACGTGGCCGGTGCTGAGCACAGACCAAATGGAAGCACTTTAAACTCATAGAGGCCGTCAGGCGTCACGAAAGCCGTCTTCTCCCGGTCTCGCTCGTCCACTTCGATTTGCCAGTACCCGCTTTTAAGATCTAATGACGAGAAGTATCGGGCATTCCTCAATCGGTCGAGTGCGTCATCTATCCTGGGCAGCGGGTAAACGTCCTTTTTGGTCACGTTGTTAAGTTTCCTGTCGTCCACGCAGAAACGCAGAGTATTGTCCTTTTTTTTACAAGAACCACAGGCGATGCCCACGGACTGGTGGACGGCTGAATGACATCGTCTTCAAGCATCTCGGCAACCTGATTTTGAATGGCTTCTCTCTCCACCGGGGAAACACGATATGGGCGCTGGCAGACGGGTCGCGTAGTCTCGTCAGTGATGATACGATGCTTGGCGAGTGGAGTTCGGCCGACCTTCGAGCACGTAGCGAAACAGTCCGCAAAGTCTGCCAAGAGGTCCGACAGAAGATCCCTCTGAACCAGCATGCTCCGGAGTGGGTCCTCCCACGGTGCACAAACCTGGAACCTCAGCAACGTCGTGGAGGAAGGCAATAGCCATGCCTTTGGCCAGGTGCTGATGTTCGTTGGCAAAGTTAGTCAGGAGAACGTGGGTGCGGCCGTCACGTAGTTGGACGAGACCTCTTGCAACGGCAAGTCCCCGCTTAAGCAGCAGTGGGCTATGGCTGTCCGCTAGGCCCTCGTAGTCGTGAAAGAGGTCATTCCGCACGAGCACCAGAACACTGCACCGCGGCGGCACCGTAACGTCGTTCTCGACAATGCGCAGGGCGTTGCTGCAGGGATCGCGGGAGTCAAAGCGCGCCACAGCCTGTTTGGTCGAGAACGTGACACGTGCCTCCTGAAAGTCAATCACAGCGCCGTTCGACTGCAGGAAGTCGATCCCCAGAATCAAGTCTCTGGAACACTCGGGTAGTACGACAAATTCACCAACGTACGTGAAACCAGTGATCCCAACTCTAGCTGTGCACTTGCCCACAGGGGAAATTAGGTGGCCACCAGCGGTGCGAATGGGGGTCCCCGTCCACGGTGTCAGAACTTTCTTAAGTTCTCCAGCAAAGACACGGCTCATAACAGAATAATCAGCACCGGTATCGAGCAGCGCGGTAATCTCAGTGCCATCAACTGTCACACGCAAATCGGATGCAGCGTATCTGATACTGTCGCTGCCTCTCGCTGTCCAGGTATCGTCGGCTCGAGGGTTTCGCGATGGAGGGTCTTGACACGTCCCGACGTCAGCGGCCTTGCCTCCAGAGGTCGCTGGTGTTAGTTTTCCCGACGCGGACTCGGCGAGCGACGGCCAGCAGAGCTACTCTGGCGGCCAGGGCTGGATGAGCGATAACGGAGAGGCGAAGGGGAACGCGACTCGCGCCTTCCAGAGTAGGCAGGGTTCTGGCGTGCCCATAGATGCTGCGCAATCTCATGCGGACGTTCGCCGTTCTGAGGGCAGGGTGCGTCGGGATGGAAACCGCGAAGGCCCACTTGGCGGTACGGACATGCTCGGTAGAGGTGACCGGGCTCCCCACAGTGGTATCACAGAGGCCTGCGGTCCGGTGTACGCCACAAATCCGACTTGCGAGGGCGTGGCCCAGCTGTAGCAGATGCGGTTGCGGAATATGTGGCGATGTTACTCACGGGGGTCGCCGGGGCCATACCGTAGCCAGGCACGCTTGCGTGACATGTGCCGATGTTGCTCACGCCAGGCGTTGGGGTAACGGGACCGTAGCCTGTCGTGCGACGTACAACGGATGCGTACGTGGGTCTGTCATCGAACCGGGACGGCGCTTCGGTGACAGGAGGTGCCTGCGCAGCCTGCGCAGCCTGTCGCACCTCGTCCCTGGCGCGGCGCAGGTGCAACCTGGGGCAGATGGATCCGTTGGAGTTCCTCCCGGACAACTGAGCGAATTAGTTCGCGCAAGGTGTCTGCACTGCCGCCGAGACACGACGAAAAGCCTTCGGGCACCATGCAGTTGATGTCCCGGTTGTACTGGCGGGCCCGTTGTTGCAGCGTCGTCTCCATCGTGGTCGCCTCGGTTAGAAATTCCGCCACCGTGCGGGGTGGGCTGCGCACGAGGCCCGCGAACAGCTCCTGCTTAACCCCACGCATGAGATGACGTAGCTTCTTCTCCTCTGTCATGTTGGGGTCGGCGCGCTTGAAAAGACGGGCCATGTCTTCAGTGTACATGCGCACGCTTTCGTTCGTGCGCTGATTTCGGGAGTGCAGCGCAGCTTCAGCCTTCTCCCGGAGGTCAGCGTTGGGGAACGTAGCCAGGAGACTCCGGCAAAACGTCTCCCAGGTGGGAAGGGTAGCCTCGTGGTTTTCAAACCACGTCCGAGCAGACTCTTCCAGGGCAGTGTGCAGGTCAGGAAGCGTACCCCGCACCTCCACCAAACTGTAGCGTGCAACGCCAAAAAGAACACCAGCGCAGAGACGAAAAACCTGCGGCGGACCCTCAGTGGTTCGAGCGCGCGCGCGAGAGCCAACTAACTTCTTCCTCTTCTAGTGCGTGCACTACTTCTGTCTCTTCGAATGCATGTATCAATATGATCAGGACGTGATCAAGCCGTCCATGGTATTAGGCACAAAATCATGGCTGTGCAACAGCATTCTTGACAATGAGATATTTACTGCTCTGTTTACATTACAGGAAAGATAACATACGCACGGCGCAAAAGCATTGATTTTAATAGACAGCTCAATGTCATCCAGTCAAATCATTGTTGATGTCCGCCTATGCGAAGTTGTTTTGTGCCAGTGTGTGTTCCCCAACCAGCAAGTTCTCACAGTCTGTAGCTTTTATCGTCCGCCAGATTCTTATGTAGAAGAGTTGTAGGTTTGAAGCCTATTGCAATTACTGCGAAGAGATTCAATAATCAGAGGAGGGGATTTTTTTATGGTTTTATGTGGGTTTAACGTCTCAAAGCGGCTCAGGCTATGAGGGACGCCGTAGTGAAGGGCTCCGGAAATTTCGACCACCTGGGCTTCTTTTACGTGCACTGGCATCGCCCAGTACACGGGCTTCTAGAATTTCGCCTTCATCGAAATTCGACCGCCGCGGCTGGGATCGAACCCGCGTCTTTCAGGTCAGTAACTATAACCACTAAGCGGCCGCGGTGGCAGAGGGGGAATTTTAACCTGCCAGATCCACACTAGAATTGTCAATCCCACTCTCAACGTGTAGTCGGTCGTTCTAAGCAGGAGATAATAACTACTGTAAACTTATTTTCGTTTCTGCAGATGATACTAGAACACACAAAACATTTATTGTTAACAAATCAACCTGATTTATTGAGCTCAACTATTGTTATTTCGGGAAAGAGTGACCATAATGCCGTGTGTTGTGCAATGAAGTATACCAAGGAAGCTGGAACGAATACCACTACCATTAAGCAGATGTGGACGGTACGAACAGAGAAGTGGGAACATTTTTTCTTTATTCAAAACAAAAGCAGAAAACGAAGGCGTTTCCCAATCATGGAGTGTACTAAAGCAGAAATGTACGGAGTGAGACATTACTTTGTTCCATCAAGACTACTAGTTGGTAGATAAAGCAGAATTAAACCTTGGTTTAGAAAACAGCTGTGCAGACTCACTACAGATGTTATCGTATTCTTAAAACGAACCATATTAATGAACAATGAAACAAACTGCCGGAACTAACACGTAAAGTACAACTGGCTGTAAGCACAGCTAAAGATTTGTTTTCCGAATCATTTCATTTGCGACACAAGCGAATTTCTGAAGAATGTAAAAAAACAAACGGAAAAGATAATCTTTCGATACCGCCTCTTGTAGCAGGCGATACCTGTCTGCACGAAGACGTCGAGACGGCAAAATATTACGGTGATTACAGTTCAGTTTCGTTTTCGCGCCGGTGACGGAGCAAGGTTACTCAAACGAACCAGCTCGCAATCGGCAGATAACTGATATGAAAGACATTTTTATCGGCACAAGTAAGACTGAGGCATCGTTGCAGCAACTGTAAGCTTCAAAATGTGGGGTCCCTGATGGATTGTCAAACAGCTTTTACAAGCTGTTCCCGCGTTCGCTTGCACCGTTCCTCTTTAAAGATAATTTCTGACCACTCACAGAGGGAGGCGTCTTTGCCAAATGAGTGGAAAGATGCAAAAGCATTGCGCATGCACATAAATCAGGTCCGAGAAGCTGTGTCTCAGACTACCGCCTGATACCTTTAACGTGTGTTGCATGCGAAATATTAAAGCATGTCTTGTACACCAGTGCCATAGCGCATATGAATGCGAATTCACTATTTAACACTCGTCAACACAGTTTTCGGAAAGGTTATTCCTGCGTCACCACACTGACAGAATTTTCACATGACTAAGCAGCTGCTTTGGACAAACGAGTTTCAGTGGAATACATATATCTAGACTTTCAGAAAGCACATGACACAGTAAGCCATAACCTGCTCATTCAAAAAATGCATAATTGCGACATTAACCCTCAAACGATATGTTGGGTGAGAAAAGAATTCAGCTTGTTGTCAACGGCACACAATGTCTGACGGCAGAGGTCACAACCGTCGCCCTCCAAGGGTGCGTGTTAGGTCCACTATTATTTTTGCTATATGTTGATAACATCATCGTTGGTATTACATCCGATATGAGGCTGTTTGCAGATGATCGTACGCTTTTAAGGACAATCACTTCTTGAAATAGGCACCTACATGATTCAACACGATTCGGATAAAATACCTTTGTGGTGCACAAAATGGCACATGAAACTTAGCCTGAAATAAACAGTATATATGGTACGCACAAAATAGAGAAACCCTCAAATTCAAACCTACACGCTACACAATTTTTCTTTAAGCCGTGTATCAGAATACAAGTTTCTAGGCGAGTAATTTAGTACAAAGTTAAATTGGCATGGACATTGGCATCAACATGTCAAATATACAATTTCCAAGGCAAAATTGGTAAATTGGTTTTTGAGGAAAAGAAATAGCGCACTATCTGTCTCAGATATCTCGGCGGACACCTGCCAAGGCGCGCCGTGCACTCGGTTTTCTTCGCCGCATTCTTCAAAACATCCCATTAGCCTCTCGGGATTTGCTTTACAAGACTAATGTCAGATCAATCCTAGAATATGCATGCACTGTTTGGGATCCGCCAGCCATAAAAGATAAACAAAAAACATTTACTTAAGGCTGCTTACGAGCTACCCAGGTGAAAGCGTTAGTGTCACCATGAGCGGTCGATCTGGACGGAGAAATGAAACGAAAACGCGCTTCCGAACGCTGATTCCACATAGGTCTGAGTGAAACACTCGGTTCGAATACCTCCTGCGGCAATAATAGATGCATTCTAAGGATTTGTATTTTTAAAGCGTAAATCAGCGGAAACAAGTGAAAATGCAAAACCCAGTACAAAGCTGGAGAAGCGCTTTGCCTGATGTCGTTGCTATGCCGACAGTGTACGACGTACATAGTTAGGTTTAACATCAAGAAATTCGTCACTTTATCTAACAAACGATGACTAGTTCTCACCTATATAATTACGGAGGGGTGAGAATGCGCAAAATAAAAGCGAATACAACCGTTTAGAGCGAGGTATCGCGTCGAAAAATGCAGCGCGGCGCAGTATTTGGTCCGAAACGGGCGCGACGGGCGCCGCCATGTTGTCAACGTTAACCACGCAAGCCACGAAAACACCGGAACTATTGCGTACGCACGCAAGACGCAGGGCTCGCGCTTGCTTTCTGCGCATGCGCACTACCGTCCCAGGAAACTGCCTGCGCAAGCTAAGCCGTTACGGATGCACAGCTAAAACTGTCTACTATGGCCGCTTGATGACGTCACCCGATTTTTCCTGCCATCGCTAGGATTTCCAGCACCATCTGCGAGCACACGTGAATTAGACTAGCACATGCTGAACAGAAGACGACGACAATTACGCGCAAAATTTTCATACTGTATGCAGCTCGTGATTCAGGTAAAAAAAGATAAATACGTCAAGTAGCCTCACTTTGTCCTTTAAAAGTGCGCGAAATCTCTCGTCAGACAAAAATTATTCAGGATGTCATTTTTTCTGTGGAAATATTTGCCTCGCAATGTTGTCAGTGTTGTATCGAATCATGTCTTCTTTTCGCTGTTGAGTGTTTACTGTGGCTCTCGGTATCTGTGCAAAAGCATTATTCCGACGGGCAAACACCCAAGCAAGATCTTGGGATAATTGCGGGTTCGTGCAGAGCCAAAAAAAAATCAATTAAAATGAACCAAATAAATATCCGCGACTGGGATTCGAGCCCGTGGCGGCGCGAACAGATCAGCTTCACTGGCTACTGCGCGAGAGCAGTAGGCTATCACCGCAGCAAAATACTGCACCGTAACTCTCGGGTTCTGCATTGCGCATCATATTCATCAGCTAATACCACTATCAAACTAATATTCGAGCTTTGAGCAATGTGACGTTGGTGACAGAACGATGTGCGCTGCACGCGTCGGCGTAGACGTTGTGGCAGAAACGCGGTACTAAAGGCACGTTCACACTTGCCCAAAAATCCGGCGAGCGAAGCGGATTCGCTCGCCGCAAAAACTAGGGCCTGTTCTCATCTGTTGACGCCCTGTTGGCGAGGCGGAACCGCCGCGCCGCTGCTGTTTCTCGCTTGTCCACACCACGTCGCTGCCGGCGGCATACACATATATAGTGAGAAAAAAGCATAAATTTATGCTGTCTACAAACCATAAGCGTATGCATGCTTACGTACGTGAAACGCAGGCGCATTCGCACTTTTTAGTTAGTATGCTAACACAGATGCAAAAATAAACTCAGCCTACAGTGGCGCCATCTAGTTGTTAGGACGCGAACCATTACTGTCAGCAAACCGACTCTCCTCTGTTTCTATTCAAATGATGTACCAACTAGCCCGGCTTATTCCTCTCTTAGATTTATCTCCTCTTAAGCCTAGAAGCGGCAGAATCGTCACTCTGAATAAAAATAAAGCTAATTTATCACTTATACGTTTTCTTAGAGGCGAAGTGAGACGAAGCGAAAGACCGGTGCCCCATTTATGGCCAGTGAACGCTCTGAAAAAGGCAGCAGCAACGAGAATTCAGTCCGAAGCGAGGGATCTGGCTTCGAAGGGCGCCACCATGTTTTTCGCCGCGCGGCGGAAATCGGTCTGGATGGTAGCATATACAGTAACTCTAGACCGATCGGCCTCGCCACGCCGCTTTCCGCCTCGCTCGGCTTCAAAAGCGGCCGAATCCGCTTCGCTCGCCGGATTTTGGGGCAAGTGTGAATGCGCCTTAAAGCAATATGCGTTGGTGTCGACAGCATTGCAGCAGAAATGCGGCACTGGAGCATAGGTCGTCGGTGTACATCGGCAGCAACGTTGAAAAAGTTGAAGACGTGCATAACTGCCTGCCTGGGTCAGTGGACAAGTCAACTGCGCTTAACGCCCGTGGCGGTGGCGTCCACCTGCAAAAACCTGTGGCACAGTACTTCGTGCTTAGCAATGCTTAATCGCCGAGAATTTTTGTTCCCTCGGCGATGTTCATTACTTTTATTATGAGTACTTTGTCCACAGCGAGTATTTTATTAGCGTGTGGCAAGAGTTCACCCGTTTTAGACCTGTGCTATAAGAATTCCTTTTCATTCTCCCCATCACTGTAATGCCTACGGGCGCTGTGGGTTCTGAATAAATAAAGAAATCAGTTTTTTTTTTCATTCGCACCCGATATGCGCCAGAGGCTCTGAAACCTAAACGTCAGCCGAGGCTGACAGCAGCCAGCACTACTGATCTTCTTTTTTTTTTTTCGGAGTGAGATACGCGTTTCTGTATCTTTTCTGGCCGAATTATGGAAGCAAGACAATAGCAGGAACGAAACGCAAAGCACTCTCTCGCTGCCCGAAGTGCTCCCTGGAGGCGAAGGGCAAGTGCCGAACCATGCTCCCCTCCACTACCATTGTTTTCCAGGCGCACAACGGAGCAAAAAGGCAATACCAAAAAAAGCGCGCACGATCTAATAATCCTGTAAGGCGCGGGATAAAATATGAGGAGCGGAACCAGAGCCTCTAAACGAGAGACGCAAAGCTTCGCGTTGGGATCTACGCCGCATTCGAGGCCATCGCGTCGTTTACGGCCGCCGTATAAGAAGGGATTCCCATTTTTCCTTTTGTTTTTCCCAATTCGCCCCTGCGATGGGAGGCCGCGGCGGATAAAGGCGGGGCCACTCCGGAGGCAGCGGGGGCGAAGCAATAAAGCGCACGTACCCGTTTCTCCCTCCGTGGCTGTCTCCTGCTGCCCAGCCGCAAACTCGGCTAACGAGCTCGGCAAACACGCTGGGGACGCCAGGAAAACAACAAACGCAGCGTGGCTTAGTAACTCATCGACAGGCCTCCAAGGAAAATGATTTGGGGAGCGGTGCCGCTTCTCCTCTCCCCAACCGGAAGAAACGGCCAGCGAAGGGATGGCCAGAGAGCGAGCGTGAATGAGGTCGAGTAAACAGCGGGACCGTTTCCTCGCCGCGGCGCAAGGGTGCCAGGAAGCAGCGAAGGCAGCAGCCGGAAGAAGCACAAAACGGAACGCAGGGATGTCGTTGTGGTCTCGGCTGGTTGTCTGCAAAAGGTCAAACAGTGCAAAAACAAGGGGATATCCGGGGTTGGTGCCGTAGCAAGCACATTGCGCTTGCACTAAGCGATGCTGCCAACGAAGCTACAAAGCTAAGTCAGCGTTTCAGTGCGCAACCGCTATCGGCGTCGTAACCGGAAAAGGCGGGCGTGGGGTAAAGCTTCTGAAGTTAGCCACATGATGCGGGAAATGGTGGGAAATAAACGAGACTTTCAACGAGGGTGACCTTGGCCAACCTGGAGAAATAAAATAAATGTTGCCGTAACTGGGTTTCGAAACTGCGGCAGCGCGAACAGATCAGCTTCACTGGCCACAGCACAAGAGGACTATGCCATCGCCGCAGCCGATCACGCCTCGTGTTCAACTGCAACAACGCTATGCATTACACATCGCCTCTTCATCAACCACCATGCATGTGACCAAACCGCGTAATTTAAAATAAAGGGATCGTATGAGGATATCAAGTGATTTTTTTTCATGAAAGAAAGACAAATCTTCCCAGAGCCACACAGATATCTAAGTAAAACACAAAAAGTCAGTCGGCGGCAGCTCCAAACAGACACTTTCTTTAATCCGTACATGCACTCCATTTGGTTCCCACAGCAATTCAGTCTCGTCTGTTCTCTCTGTAGACACCAAAAGACCCACGGCACTTATGTGTAGCGGGGAGTCCTCCCTAAAGGACTCATCTACTATCTGGTTTGGTTTGGTTTATTGGGGTTTAACGTCCCAAAGCAACTGAGGCTATGAGAGACGCCGTAGTGAAGGGCTCCAGAAATTTCGACCACCTGAGGTTCTTTAACGTGCACTGACATCGCACAGTACACGGGCCTCTAGAATTTCGCCTTCATCGAAATTCAACCGCCGCGGCCGGGATCGAACCCGCGTCTTCCGGGACAGCAGCCGAGCGCCGTATCCACTGAGCCACCGCGGCGGGTCATCTACTATCTGTAGACACCAAAAGGCAGACACACCGCACATCCCATACTCATGTAATCAAGACAAGCCATCGCAGAGTCAGCGGTCAGCGCTCTCTACCCAATCGCAATGGGAGCTCGGACCCGACTGAAAAGACTCAAAAGAGCCGAGAAATTTTTGAAGCTTTCAGTATATTCAATGTCAAAATAAACTGCGTCAGCGGCCCTTCTGTGGCGCTACGCCTCAAGGCGAACGTGTTGGTTCAGCCAGGTAGGCCATAGATAGAAGGTGCGCCGATGTGGTAAACAAGAGTGGCATGGCACTCGTGCTTTCTGCATTTGTTTTGATACTGTATTGTTATCTGGTCGCGGATTACTATCTCTTTGCGCCCCCTTTGTACATAAATACCTGTTTGTGGAATAAACCTCAGTTGAAGTCCAGCGTTTGTCCTCTCTGCTCTACCTTCGTTCGTGTCTTTTTTCGCCGCTGGAATGTCTCACAATTGTACTAGCAACCAACTAGCCCAGCTTTCTACGCTTAAAGAAGGTCTGGCTTCCATTGCTGGCGTCTCTGCTCCTGTGTTTAACAAGCTGCAAAATAATATCCTGCTTGTTTCTGTCTCAACTGCATGCTGAAGTTGTGACCACTTCAAACAAGCTTTTACTGTTTTTAACAAAGCTTAAGTTAAACTTGTCATACTCAGCTCTACCAGACTTTTTAATATTCATCGAACAATATGTACCCGTCATTTTTTTTTCGCCCTAAACATTCTACACAAGAAAATGCGACCCATGATATATTGGCCCTCAGAGACAACAAATGAACTAATGATGCCAGAATGCTTCAAGTTACACTACAACCAGTGTCGAGTCATAATTGACTGCACTGAGGTCCCTTGCTCTGCACCAACTACAGCGCATGAGAAAGTTGTCATGTTCTCTAGTTATAAAGGCTGCTATGCAGAGAAGTTTCTCGTTGGCATCTCGTCAAGTGGAATAACTGGCTTTCTCTCCAGAGCTTACGGTGGCCGTGCCACAGATTCCTTAATAACAACAGATCGTGGGATTTTACATGTTCTGAACCAAGGTTAGACTGTCTTGGCTGACAAGGGGTTTCCCCTAATAAGGAATCAGCTGGCAGACCGTCGTGTTAAATTTGAGATGCTAGTGTTCGCTCGTCCTAATGAAACATTGACTAGAGAATAAGTTTTCGAGACTTACAAGGTTGCGACTGCTAGGATACATGTTGGAGCGATGTATCCAACGAATGAAGATTTACCGCATACTTTCGGAGAAACTCTCATCAGACTTGGTTCCGCATGCTGCAAAAATAGTCGACATGTGTGGTGCTCTCAAAAATCTTCAGAAGCCAATTATTAAACCAATATAGCCGCCATAGATGGCAACTTAATGGCCCATATATCTGGTGCATGAATCGTATTGTGAAAAGGAAGTGAACTTATTTTTCTTGCGTGTAAAAAAACGAAATCATTGATGTCAGCTGTGAAAATGTGTTTATTTTATAAAGGTGGTAACAAAACCTATGACACTAAGCATGTTTCTGAGCGTCCAAATTAACATGCCCTATTGTTTGCTGCCCTTGCTAAAGCGCGCAGCAACTGTGAGAAACAAAATTTCTCGAGCTTGGGAATAGATGCGCACAGAAATTCTTTGTCCACAGGAACTCTCACGGTGCTTTGTTGAGTTTTAGAGCGCACATATAAATAACATAGTTCGAAGCCTCACACATACAGGGACAACTGGATTTTGGTAAAATACGTGTACGTTTTCTTCGGTTCCAGCAGTCCACCACTGAACAGCAAGTATGGCACATTACAATCCTTGTTCTCAAAGTCCACAATCGATTGATTCTTGTATGTAAAAGTGCATTTCACCTGAAGCCAAAATTCCTTTGATTGTTTCGAGACAATTCCATCAGGTGTGCAGCAGAGCCTAGCTGCTCCACCATTACAGACAGACAGCACTTGTGAACCTCTGCACCAACCTCAGTGGCAAATAATGTCACTGCCTCCCCTTCTAAGGCAACACCGTCGGCTGTGGCTGGTGACCAAAAATTTTCCATTTCAAAAGCCCTTCAGCCAATTGAGCAAGTTGCCGCCTGAACCTCAGAATGGCGTGTGCCTTACTGCTTGCAGAAATGCGAACGGCACGAATATTTTTCCAGAAGTTCACATCCCTTTTGGGTTCTCGTGTTTTCATTTCTACGTCTGCAGTTTCTTGTCGCGTTGCCATTACATGCCCCATGTAAAACTCAATTTCGTTTTCAGCGTTGCTCCACGGTTCATTAGAATGGTGCTGTGATGAAGTGCGCCCATTACCTCGAGTGACTTTTGGTGTCGGTGACAGGGCTGCCACTTGCTCATCAGGTTCTTCGCTCACTTTCACGGAAAGCTCGTGGCCAATTGTTGTAACTAGTAAGCAGTCTTCACCCCACAGTCCATCAAGCAGTGCAGCAACTGACATTGCACCCTGAACAGGTGGAGTAGCTGGTGGCAAAGAAACAACTTGCTCCACGGCTCATCCAAGGCATCTGTGCAGGCAGGCTCCTTTATTATAAATGCCCAGACCTTTAACAAATGGCTTGCCCTAGCTTCTTGGGCCACTTGTAGACGAATTGTTTTGTGTGCAATTTACATAGTGCACAACTGCTGCCATATGCTTGCAGCGGCCTTCATTCCCTGTCTTGCAGGTACAGTGGAGAGCAGCCTTGTCTAGAGCGCTTGAGCAGTGCGCACTTGGTAACAAAAACCGAAATTAGAGAGCAGCCCCTCATTACAGGGCAAAGTTTTCGTGCCTGCTTTGTTTACGAGGCTATCTGGCGCTACTTCCGTGCAAGCATTGCAGCTGGACCCTAGAGGCTGCCACAAAATCTGGATTTGTTTGCAAGGAAGTGCACCGCCCGAGCGCTCTAGACAAGGTTGCTCACCACTGTACACACTGCATCTTCGAGAGCAAGCTCTGGTACCTGTCAATAATAGTAAAAAAAACATTCTCAGCTCAATTTGAATCAAAGCATGGTAACTTACAGCGTTGAATCCAATTACACGGAAGGAAACAATCCCCTGGCATGCAGGCTGAGTTCGTCAATAACAGTTACTCGATGCAATGAAGCGTTCTTTTTAAGACCGAGCTCGGCTTGCGATATGAACTACGCGCTTAGGCAGCGCGAAAACCAAGGCGAGCAGCGAGCTTCGGGAGACACTTGAAAATGCAAGAAGGTACCTCTAGCAAAAACAACTGTTTACCAAACTGACTTCTTCAGTTTCAGCATAAAAGTAACTGATCATGCCGCAACTTTGGTGAGGGCGCTTTCACTCATCGTGGAGGTTCGGGGGCTGGGCACACATAATCCAGAGAGCTCCACTACGGCATCTCTCATAGCCTGTGTGTCGTTTCGGGACTTTGAAACCCACAGTTTACATTTTTACTACTCTCGGAACGCAGATCGAAAGGAGACAGCGTGCAGTGAGGCGATCTCCGCACAAACTAGTGCTACATCAAACATACTTGTAGAAGTAAGCGATGCTCTATCGCTAATTCAACGACACGTCACAGCCTTGGCGAGTTTAATAAAGGCGGCAAAAATCACTGCTGACCAGCGTTCAGCATGTTCACCAGTTTATAAACGTGCCGCCGAAGTGATTGTCGCGCGCGTCTGTATTGCTGGTCGCTCGATCGGGCGCGCGAGGCAGGCACCAGTAGCAGACTCCAGAAAAGCAAAGTAGACCTAAGAGATATTTCTCCAAACGCATCGCTTAAGCGTAAGCACTGGTTTTTTAGCACGAAATGAGGCGATGTACTCACGATGAGCTCCACGTCGTAGCCGGGCTTCGTGACATTTGTTTGCGGCAAGCATTTTGCACGAATGGGGATCGGGTCGTCCCGTAGAGCTGCGACGTCGAACACAATGTCCACTTTCAAACAGTTTACTTCCTTTTCGGAGGCTGTCTCCGCAGAAATAATCTTCAC